>NC_052349.1:852809-878866 GCF_009727055.1 Benincasa hispida | reverse complement strand
CATCAGTTTTATTGATGATTATTCAAAGTATGGTCATATTTACCTAATGCATCACAAGTCTGATTCTTTTGAAAAGTTCAAAGAATATAAGGCTGAGGTTGAGAAACAGTTAGGTAAAACAATTAAGACACTACGATCAGATCAAGGTGGAGAGTACATGGACTTAAGATTCCAAGACTATATGATAGAACACGGAATCAAGTCACAACTCTGTGCACCTAATATGCCTCAGCAGAACGGTGTATCTGAAAGAAGAAACAGAACCTTGTTGGACATAGTTCGCTCAATGATGAGCTTTGCTAAGTTACATGATTCCTTTTGGAAACATGCATTAGAGACTGCTGTCTATATTTTGAATAATGTCCCTCTAAAAGTGTTTCAGAAACACCTTATGAGCTATGAAAAGGGCGTAAAGGCAGTTTACGTCACTTTAGGATTTGGGGATGCCCGGCACACGTGTTGGTGCAAAATCCTAAAAAATTGGAACGTCGTTCAAAACTATGCCTATTTGTAGGTTATCCAAAAGAAACAAAAGGTGGTCTATTTTACAATCCTCAAGAGAATAAGGTATTTGTATCGACAAATGCCACATTCTTAGAGGAATACCACATAAGAAGTCATCAACCTCACAGTAGACTAGTATTGACTGAAATTTCCAAAGACACTACAGACAGAACTAGTTCATCTACTAAAGTAGTAGATAAAACTAGTACATCTGGACAGTCAAATCTTTCTCAAAAGTTGAAAATGCCTCAATGTAGTGGGAGGGTTATTCAACAGCCTGACCATTACTTGGGTTTAACAGAAACACAAGTCGTTATACCTGATGACGGCATAGAGGATCCATCGACTTATAAAAAGGCGATGAAAGATGTGGATCGTGATCAGTGGGTCAAAGCCATGGACCTCGAAATGGAGTCTATGTACTTCAATTCTGTCTGAAAACTTGTAGATCAACCAAATGATGTAAAACTAATTGGTTGTAAGTGGATCTACAAGAGAAAACGAGACCAAGCCTGTAAAGTACAGACTTTTAAGACTCGACTTGTGGCAAAGGGTTATACCTAGAGAGAAGGAGTGAACTATAAAGAAACTTTCTCTCCTGTTGCCATGCTTAAGTCGATTAGAATACTCTTATCCATTGCCACCTTTTATGACTATGAAATTTGGCAGATGGATATCAAGACAGCCTTTCTAAACGGCGATCTTGAAGAGAGTATCTATATGGCTTAACCAGAGGGGTTTATTGCACAGGGTCAAGAACAAAAGGTTTGTAAGCTTTAAAAATCCATTTATGGGTTGAAACAAGCTTCTAGATCTTGGAATATAAGATTTGATACTGCGATCAAATCTTTTGGCTTTGTACAGAATGTTAGCGAGCCTTGTGTTTACAAGAAGATCGTCAATTCTACTATAGCATTCTTAGTTTTATATGTTGACGATATTCTACTCATTGGGAATGAAGTAGGCTACCTAACTGACATCAAGAAATGGCTAGCAACGCATTTCCAAATGAAAGATTTAGGAAATACGCAGGATGTTCTCGGGATTCAGATTATTTGGAACCACAAGAACAAAACACTAGCCATGTCTCAAGCAACTTATATAGACAAAATATTGTCTAGGTATAAGATGCAGAATTCCAAAAGAGGTCTGTTACCTTACAGATATGGAATTCATTTGTCAAAGGATCAATGTCCTAAGACGCCTCAAGAGGTTGATGATATGAGACGCATTCCCTATGCTTCCGCAGTAGGGAGCCTGATGTATGTTATATACTAGACCTGACATATGCTATGTAATAGGGATAGTCAATAGGTATCAGTCCAATCCTGGATATGATCATTGGACTTCCTTAAGAATATCCTCAAGTATCTTAGGAGAACGAGGAACTACATGCTCGTGTACGGTACTAAGGATTTGATCCTTACTGGATACACTGACTCTGATTTTCAAATCGATAAAGATGCAAGAAAATCTACATCGGGATCAGTGTTCATTCTGAATAGAGGAGCAGTAATGTGGAGAACTGTGAAGCAAAACTGTATTGCAGACTCCACAATGGAAGTTGAATACGTAGCTGCATGTGAAGCAGCAAAGGAAGTAGTACGGTTGAGGAAATTTTTGACAGATTTGGAAGTCATTCCAAATATGCATCTGTCTATCACCCTATATTGTGATAATCGTGAAACAATTGCAAATTCAAGAGAACCAAGAAGCCACAAGCGCGACAAGCATTTTGAGTGCAAATACCATCTGATCTGGGAGATTGTACATCGTGGAAACGTTGTAGTGACCCAGATATCTTCTGAGCAAAACATTGTTGATCCTTTTACAAAGGCCCTCACGGCTAAAGTGTTTGAAGGTCACCTACAGATTCTAGGTCTACAAAGTTTGTAAACTATGATAAGTGGGAGAACTTTTGGGTATATGCCCTAGTTTATTGCATTCATATGTTTATTGTACTCATATGTTTCTCACTTAAATTCAACATTGTGATATTCCACTAGGAGTTTTTAGTCCAAGTAGGAGTTTGTTGGATTTTATGTCTTAAAACTTGTAGTTTGTAAATTAATAAACATATTCTATTTTGTTTTTCGATAAAATTGTTATTGAAATTGTAATCTTGAATCCAATAAACTAAGGTCCTAAGGCTATTTAATGTAGTTTGAACTTTATGTAGTGACATAAATGTGGATCAAGTTCAAATATATAGTCAAAATGGTCTAGAGTATAGGGATAAGGTTGGGCGCCTTGTTCTGGGGACACTATGGATGCGGCCCACTTTGTAGTTAGTACAAACAATGTGTTCCTGAATCGTTCATATAGAGATATGTGAGTGGGGGCATCCTATGCAATGAGTTTGCATAAGACTAAACCATGAAATAGTCACTTTTTACGTTCTAAATGTCGTTTTATATATAAAACTGACTATTTCGTTAATTGATGACCTAGGTAACTTAATCTTAATCCTGAGCTAATTATGAATTCTTGTTCACTCGGAATTATCCTTAGATTTGCATAGGTGAGGGCAGCTCATTATCGCTGGCCCAATAAGCCTCCTATTTCAGGGGCAAGATCAGGTAGATAGCTGGGAACATAGGGTGCAAGGCGGAATTCACTCTTACCCGTTATAGGGATAGTAGATAGGTTGTTTCCTTTAATACTTAATCTAGGTCTTGAACAAGGGGCCCCACCCTCTCCTTGGCTCGAGAGAGGTTGGGTTTATAGGTTGGACCTTAAACCAATTGCTCATTAGAGAATAAGTGGAACTTAAGGAACACGATGTAGTCTTGGGGGTAAAAAGGTTTTTATAACCCAACCGAGATTACAAATAATCTGTGAAGGATTAGCTTACTAATCATGGTTATATCAAATGAACACAAATATATCTATAGTGAGGGGAGTGAAACTACGGGACTATAGTGGAATAACTCGTTAGTTAACGAATGTTGATTAGCTTCGTCTAAAAGAGCTTTAACCAACTAATCTCGGATTGTTGGAGCCCATGATCTATAGGTCCATTAGGTTCCCTTACTAGCTCATATGGAATAAACTTAGAACAATATGATAGAATAATTTGAATTGTTTGAATTAGGTGAAGAGAGAGAAACCGACAAGTATATGTGATATTTAGTCATTTTTCAGTTTAGAGATACAACTTTAATATTTAAATATGATTTAAATATCAAGGATATGAATACGTTCATATTCGGAAGCTCAGAAATAATGGAAATGGTCAAAGATGTAAAAAGTCCAAGAGTTGATTTTTGACTTTGAAAAGTCAAACTTTGACCAATCTTATATTCAAATGTGATTTGAATTTCGAGAAAATGAATGCGGATTCATACTCGGGAGGTCAAAATTAGTCAACACGAAAAAAATCATAAAAAGTCAAAATGTTGACTTCTAGGTCAAAGTTTGACTTTTGACAAAATGACTATTTTGCCCTTTGACTAAAGTTAGTGGGAAAATCCAAATTTTTGTTGGATAGTTCCACTAAAAAAATAGTGGGCTAGGTGTTGGCTTATAGTGGAAACATTAAGCCCACTTAGATAATGGATTCTAGGTGTTGGGTTTTTATGAATTTGTTTCATGCAATTTTGCATGGCCTTTTTCTATAAATATGGGCTTTTCAATTTGGATTAAAAACTTTTGCCACTTTTGCCAAAATAGTTTTCAAAATCGGGCTGAAAAATATAAACCCATACCCAACCCAAAATCTATCTTCTAATTCCATCTCTTTCTCTCTCTCAGGTTCTTCATCCATCAGGTCCCACAACCCGATTCTGAGTTCAGAGAATAGTAGGTCAGCTCTAGTGGTGGTCCGGAAGAGTTCGGATCGAAATTCGGCGAATAAAAGCGTTTCGGGAGCTTTAAAGATAATTTTTAATTTAGTATTTTTTTCCTTCATTTGCATGCTATTTTCCTTTTAATTAAAAGCAATTAGAGTATAATTAGATCCTTATTCCACTGCGTATGTCTCGTGTTCCATCACATACATCATGAAATATAAGAGTTATATTTTGCATACAGTGAGCATATTCATGCATTATCCTTTTATTGTAAGCATTATAGTATTAAGGGTGTATGAAAGCATGTTTTGCTTGGTTCGTTGCTTGTTTGTAATAGAGTTATATAAAAAGATAGCAATGAATGAACAATGCATTAAGCATGACACTTAAGCTGTATATGATCGTTATGAATGCCTTTCATGTGTCTACTTTGCATTGTGGTTTTGGTTGTTTCCGTTTATAAGTGTTATAAAGGAAATTAGAACTAAAATCGATAAAAAAGAGTTGCATGCGGACTTAGGATGAACTCATATTTTTTTTTAAAGGGTTTTAAAATTGGATTGAGATAGACCTAAGTTCAATGGTTCTAATGAGATTGGTAACCTAGATTAATCTTTTAAAATCGGTTTAATAGGATTAAATTGAATGACATAAAAGATTAAAATTGTTTTAAATCTATCTGTAAGAGACCTTTTGTCTAAGGCAGGTTCTGTCTAGGCTGGGGTTCTTAAGCTGACGGAAACAGAACACCCCTACTTGAGAATCTACCTATAAATATGAATTAGATTATTTTCTACAAGCATGCGACATTTGGTCAAAGACTCCGTTAAAGAGTTTAATGGATGATGATCAAAAGTTGTTTCAACTATCCAAGGTATAAGTTACTCTTGGGCAAACCTAAAAAGTCACTTAGCTAAAATCATTAGCCATATTTTTTTCTAAGTAAACTAAACTCGAGGTTATAAAATACTCAGTGGGAGGAAGATGTATCTGATATGTCAATGATTCCACTCACGTTTCTCCCTGTATGTTCACTACATGAGATTCATGCTTGGCCTCGTGGTGCCATGGGAGCATCCTTCGGTTTTTGTCATTGGTTGAAAGGTGTGTGTCAACACGTCCTTCGGTCTCTGTTATTGGTTCACACCGTGAGATCATTCTATACTCCCTCGTGGCACCCTAGGAGCGTCCCTCTTCGGATGGGTTTTATGCAGTTGGTCAAGATCAAGGTGAACTCCAGAAATGGATAGGGTCGCTTTAGGTTTTGCCCCAATTGGATTTTTTTCCTTCGAATTGGCTACTCGGGGTAGATCTCTAGAGCCTAAAATGGTGGGTCACACTTACGGGAGGTTTTTAAGTAAGTTAATGATCTCTTGACCAAATCAATGATGGCTAGCCGTTATAGGAGAAAGAGTTGTTCTGGTATTAATGACTGGTTAAGAACTTCTTAATTTAGAGGAGGGATAATTGACCTTCCTTCGGCGGCTTTTTTCCTAAACCTTTGAAGCGTCATTACAAAACTAGATGTCACATGGGGTTCATGTTAGTTTTGCTAAACCTTATTGGGTGTTTTATTTTTCTTTTCTACGGGTATTTGCTTAAAACCTAGCGTAGGTCAATATGTTTTTGTTTTCAGCAACTCGTTAGTATTTCCATTTAATGCCTTTAATATGACCGATTACATACAGTGGAAAGAGTCGTGTAAAATGTTTTTTGTGGTAAACAACCTCGACTCTTTCATGGTTGAGGAATATCCTCAAGTCCTGACCCTTGATGCACTGCGAAGTGTTTTCAATGCATATGAGTTGTGGATGAAGGCTAATTCATTGGCCCGACTTCACATTTTGGCTGGCATACTTGATTCTTTGGCCAAAAGGGTCGAGAACATGGTCATTGCATGTGAGATCATGGACTCGTCGCAAGAATTGTTTGAACGTCAGTTCTTACTTTTCGAGCACAAAGTGATGGATGACAAAACCAGTAGTGTCAGTTCCCAAGTTAAACTTCAGAAAGATGAAGCAATTGTTGCTGACTCTGTTGAGGTTCATGGAAGAAAAGTGTTCTCCGAAATACAACTTGGAGTTTATTTAGGTTTTGATACAAATCCCGATACTCTCCAAAAGAGGAGGAAAGACAATAAATGTGATTTATTGATATTGGAGACATATTTGGTAAGGAATGATGATTCTGCCTAGATCTTAGATTCGGGTGCTACCAACCATGTCAACTCATCTTATCAAGGATTCAGTTCCTAGTAAATGTTGCCACAGGGAGAGATGACTCTACGAGTTGGCACTGGTGAGGTTATTTCACCTGTTGCTATAGGTAGGCTGAAGTTATTTGTTGACAAGAAACGTTATCTATTACTGGATAATGTTTTTGTAGTTCCTCATATTAAGAGGAACTTAATCTTGGTTTTTTTGTCTCATTGAACAAGGGTATACCATCTATTTTTCTGAGAATAAAGTGTTCATTTTCAAGAATGGAATGGAGATTAGTTTTGGTTCGATGGAAAGTAACTTATATATACTAAGGTCATTAGTCATAAAAGCCTTGTTTAATACTGAAATGTTCAGTACGGCAAATCAGCTAAAAAATCAAAGGTTTCTCCTAAGGAAAACGCCCATCTTTGGCATCTCAGGTTAGGTCACATCAACCTCAATAGGATTGAGCAGTTGGTGAAAAGTGGATTTCAAAAGAGTTTAGAAGAAAACTCTTTGCCGGTATGTGAATCATGCCTCGAAGGCAAGATGACCAAATGATCTTTTACTAGAAAAGGTTACAAAGCCAAGGAAGCCTTGAAGCTTGTACATTCAGACCTCTGTGGTCTAATGAGTGTTAGAGCTCGAGGTGGATATGAATGTTTCATCTCTTTCATAAATGATTATTCAAGGTACAGGTATCTCTACCTAATGCAACGTAAGTCTGAAGTCCTTGACAAGTTCAAGGAGTATAAGGCTGAAGTTGAAAACTTGTTAGGTAATAAGATAAAAACACTACGATCTGATCGTGATGGAGTATATGGACTTCTAATTCCATAACTATATGATAGAACATAGGATTGCGTCCTAACTCTCGGCCCCAAGTACACCTTAGTAGAATGGTGTATCGGAAAGGAGAAACAGAACCTTGTTGGACATGGTTCGGTCTATAATGAGTTATGCTCATCTTCAGACTCGTTCTGGGGTTTTGCAGTTGAGACTGCATGCTATATCCTAAACAATGTTCCCTCGAAAAGTGTTTCTGAAACACCTTTTGAGCTGTGGAGAGGCCATAAAGGTAGTTTACGTCACTTCCAGATTTGGGGGTATTCGGCACATATACTTGTGACTAACCCAAATAAGTTGGAACCGCGTTCGATAGTTTGCCTCTTTGTAGGCTACCCCAAGGAAACAAGGGGTGGATACTTCTATGATCCGAATGAAAACAAAGTGTTTGTTTCTACAAATGTTATCTTCTTAGAAAAAGACATATCTAAGATCATAAGCCACAAAGTAAGCTTGTTTTATGTGAGATTTCTAGTGAAACTGAGACTATTGAGGGTTCAACAAGAGTTGTTGAACAGGCCGATAGATCAACAAGAGTTGATGATGTCGGTGTATTTAGTCAATAAGCTCGAGAGTTGAGACTGCCTCGACGTAGTGGAAGGGTTTTGAACCCACCGGATCGCTACATGGGTTTGATTGAAGCCCAAAACGTCATTTCCAATGATGAGGTCGAGGATCCATTGTCTTTTAAGAAAGCAATGAAGGATGTTGACAAGGATGAATGAGTTAAGGCCATGAACCAGGAAATGGAGTCTATATACTTCAATAACGTCTGGGAGCTTGTCGATCTGCCTAATGGGGTAAGACCTATAGGGTGTAAGTGGATCTATAAGAGAAAGAGAGGTGTAAATGGAAAGATGCAAACCTTTAAGGCTCTGCTCGTGGCAAAGGGTTATACCCAGGTTGAGGGAGTTGACTATGAGGAAACTTTCTCACCTATTGTCATGCTCAAGTCTATCAGAATACTCCTGTTCATAGCCACATTTTATGATTATGAGATATGGCAAATGGATATCAAGATTGCCTTTCTCAATGGTAATCTTGAGGAGACCATCTATATGACTCAACCAAAGGGGTTCGTAGTTCAGATCAAGAGCAAAGAGTTTACAAGCTTAATAGGTCCATTTATGGGCTGAAACAAGCGCCTCGATCATGGAACACTAGATTTAACATTGCAATCAAGTCATTTAGTTTTGATCAGAATGTTGATGAGCCTTGTTTCTACAAAAAAATCATCAACAGCTCAGTAGCTTTCTTGGTACTGTATGTGAATGATATCCTACTCATTGGGAATGATGTAGGATATCTGACTGACATTAAGAAATGGTTAGCTGCCCAGTTCCAAATAAAAATTTTGGATCAGACATAGTATGTTCTAGGGATCTAGATCATTCAAGATCGTAAGAATAAGAGGTTAACCTTGTCTCAGGCATCGTACATCGATCAAATGTTGATCAGGTACAGGATGCAGTATTCCAATAAGGGTTGTTACCCTTCAGGCATGGAATCGTTTTAGCTTGTAAAGCAACTAAGGAGACTGTTTGGCTGAGAAAATTCCTTGCAGATTTGGAAGTTATTCCAAATATGGATTTGCCTATCACTCTTTATTGTGATAACAGCGGGGCTGTGGTAAATTCAAAGGAGCCTCGGAGTCATCGTCGAGGCAAGCATATAGAGCAAAAATACCACTTGATCAGGGAGATTATGCATCATGGTGATGTGATAGTCACGAAGATCGTGTTGGAGCACAACATTGTTGATCCCTTTACAAAGGCTGTCACGGCTAAAGTGTTTGATATGACCTGGAAAGTCTGGGTTTGCGGGACATGCTGATAACTTGTAGAAATACAAGTTATTTATACTGTTTTATTTAGATAATGCGGCTAAAAGAAAGGAAAGTTGTGTTGATAGTATAGAAATTGACTAAGAAATGCGAGAATTATAAATTGTCGTCAATACACCCATTAACACCATTGCGATGGTAGAATAGAGTGTTTCAATTTCTGTTTTGAGGAAATCAGTCACCGCATGCGTTAATGGCCCAAAGATAAAAGAAACAACGCATCTACATTGCATTGCACCCATCATTCAGGAATGAAGAGATGATCAACGCAATGACGGTGCATGCGACAATCGATCAAGAACTTAGCGATCAACGCAATTTCAATCGCATACGGTAATTAAAAAAGAACACCACATGCGACGATCGATCGAAGATGTAAAGAGCAACGCATTTGCGGAGGATTTGGACAAATGTACAACTTTCAGTTGTGTATTTTTCACGGGTTTTTTGCGTAACAGAATGAATATTCACTTCGTCATTTCAGGAACTACCATAACCATAAAGTGGGGACCACGAAGTCAAAGAGCCAAGCTTCACCTATAAATAGCTTCTGCAAATTCACTGAAAGATAAACTTGAATACATAGAGACGTGTATATACTGATTTATGAGAAAGAGACTGGTTTGAGTGACTTCCAGAGTAGATCCGAAATAATTACGAGACAAGGTCGATAGGTGAGTCTCCGGGCAAAGAATCCTTCCAATCCCTGCTGTCGAAGCTCTGTGCGAAGGTCATTTCTACCACAAGAGAGGGAAGCTCTCCTTTCCATTTCTACCACATGCCGGTAAGTAAAACCTCCGTTCGGAATCTGTGTCAAGACGTTGACATTTTTCTGTATTTGTTTCTAATCTCAATTTCATCACTTGTATTCATCTTCTTAATCTTTCATTCACACCATGTATCGAACGCTTAATCTTAGTATTAAATGTTATGATCATTACCATTGTCATCTCTTTGTCTATTTCCGTTCATCTATAATCCATTTTCTCCATGATGTTTTCCTAATTCCCTGGGTAAATAGCAAGAATTAAGCAAGTAAATTAATTTATGTTAAGGAAATAATTATGTTTAGCTAAAGCATGCTCGACAACATCTTCACCTGTGAGAGCAAAAGTGAAGATGTTATTCCACCTATCGAGAGAGGGTTGGAAGAATGCGTTAACTAAAGCGAGAAGTATTTTCAAAGATTGGAACAACCTTGCGTTCATCATGTTCATCCCTGTTTCACCATAGAGATATGGGAACGCGGCCGATCACCGAAAGGTATACGCCAAGGGAAAGCGGAACCTTAGTTGCATCTTTAACGCAATTGACAAACTTGCAATGTTTTTACTATTTATTCCTTCTATTTTTTATTCATCCATAAAGACTTGCCATCACATACCATGATCCTTTGTATAACTTCACAGTTAGTCTCGAACTCAGTATCATGTATCATGTATCTTGTATCTTGTATCATATTAGTTTAGGATTTTATTTTCAACACAACTTTATTTTTTCAACGTAATTTTTTTTCATCACATTTTAGATTCCTGTATAAACCCAATTCTTTATTAATTGTAAAAACCAGTCGCATGTATCACAAAAGTAACGCATTAACGAAAACAATCCTTGTGTTCGACCTCAGATTGTTCTGAGAAACTTGGGTTAGAATTATACTTGGTTTTAGCACAAGGAAACTTGTGACACACATTACTCTATCGCATACTACAAGCCTATCATTAACAACGCATATTTAGAAGGCATAAGCGATAACACAGCATGACATTCCAATTTTTTTTAGCGTTACAAGTTTATGGCAACATGAGCTTGTAGCATATTATCTATTGTCACAATGCATGCATAACACATCCATTCTTATGTCATCAAGTTTATGGCACCATTGCTGAGGACATGGACTTGTTCATTCATTCCCATTCATATTTGTCCACATGCTTAAAGATATAAATTTAACGTTATACATGCGGCATTTTGTCTAGGGCAAGTGGGAGATGATACTAGGGTATGCCCTAGTTTATTGTATATTGTACATGTATTTTATCTTGTATTGTACATTAGTCTCCCGAGGCATTAGGACAAGTGGGAGGTTGTTGGAATTAGTGTCCTAATTCTCCCGGAGTCTCGTTGTTGTAATTATACACATTGTTTATGAATAAAATAAGTGTTATTTCATTCTGGCATTTACTTATATCCAATAAGCAAAGCTCCATGGTTATTGTATGTAAACTTAAACATGTATATGAGATATACAAGTGAATCATGTCTTGAGTGATAACCTAAATAGGTCTGTAGTATAATGATTAAGATGAGATACCTGATCCTTGTGACACTACGGATACGGCCCACTTTTTAGGGGTTTTCAAGTGTTGTGAACTACTACAGATGGTAGATCCTGACCATTTATGTGGAGACATACAAGCATGGGTGTTCTATACAAAGAGTTTGTATAAGACCGAACCATGAGATGATTCGTCTCTGTATATAACGCCGTTGATACTGGAGACTTACATCTCACCTAAACGAACATAGGTGACATGACCTTAATCCTGAGTGTTTTGGGAACTCCTGCCTTTGAGGGCAGTCCTTTGATTAGTGTGGGTGAGAGTGGCCAGATTGCCAACTCAACATGCCTACCTTTTTGGGGACTTGTCTGATTTGGGAGTTGGGAACTCAGTTACACAAGATGGAATTCACTCATTCCCCGAAGTAAGGGTAAGTAGATAGATTGCTCCCTTAAGGGCCGATTCCGGGGCTTAAACATAGTGGCCATAACTTCTCTTTGGAAGAGAGGACTCAATCATAGTAGGACTATGACTTATATTCACTAAAGGGATCAGTGGTACTTAAGAAGTTAGATGTAACTACAGGGGTATAATGGTTATTGGCCGAGCTGTACTTACGAGCGATTTGTGAAGGGTTGTCGCACTGTTGATTGGTTAAGATGGACACATAATATATCTATGGTAAGAAGAGTTCAGCTGTCAGTCTTTAGTGGAGTGCTTGGCAGTTAAGAGATGGTGGATCTCGTGACTAAAGAGTTTAGTCAGTTATTCACGTATCGTTGGAACTTCGAGCTACAGGTCCATAAGGTCCCCTTGGTAGCTCAATGGATTCATCTTGAGGATCAGTTCTTGGTGTTGATTTGAAATGTTCAAATTGACAAGAGGTAATTCGATTATATATGATATGTTCGATGTGGTGTATGAGATACATTAAGGTTATAAACATATTATGGTAAGAGATTTATATTAAGTGCCATGAAATAGAAAAAGAGCTATGGTTTATAAGTTTCATGAGATGAAATATTAAAACTATAGGTTATAAACATATTATGGTAAGTTTGTTATCACTTATATTTATAATAATATTAATTATTAGATAATTATCTCTTTTTCTCTAATAACCAATTGAGTGGGAGGTTATCCGTGGTTTCATGGTAACCGCGAGATAAAAGAAAAAATGTTTCCTAATTTTAGAAGTTATTGAATTGAGAATTCCATTCTCGAAAAATACTCACGAAAGGTTGTCAAGTAAATTAGATTTACTAAACGATAGCTTGGAAAGATTAGACGATCGTGGAGAGTTTCTATACGATAGACTTTCAGTTGACCAATGAGTTAAACGATCGCATAGCTTTAGCAAGACGATCACATAGCTTTTGTTAAACAATTGATCATCGTCCTATATGATAAGGTTTAACATCTCCCACTTGCTCAAGTGTTTACACGATTACTCTTTCTACAGTCTCTGCCTCTAACCAAGTCCACACAGAACCCACACTCTGGATTCTCACACCGAGAATACCAAGGTAACATTTTTTGTGGTGTCGTGCTTGATAACGGGCAGAAATGCACGTTATCATAGTGCTAAGTTCTTAAAAATTGCTGGCTTGCGTTGATAAAATGTGTTAGATTCGGTCCAAAAAGCATTAAGTTTATAACATTGTGATTGCATGCGTTCATCGCATAGAAACAGTTGATTTTTATTTTTATGCATAATATGCATTGACGTAAGGCGAAAAGAGCGATCATAAGAAATCAGCGGACGAGCGCAGTATTACTCAAGGCCTTGTAGTGATATGTGTTCGAAAACATCTGCTCAAGAAGGATTGCCGCATAGAGCTGGCACAAATTGTGGGTGCATCTGGGTGAAAGAAATAATTAATCACGATGGGACAGAAAGCTGATGACGGTCGAATCTGAATTAAGTTGACAACCACTAACGATAACAAGTACACTCAGCTTTTCGGTGACAAATATTCGACGCTTCAATCAGGGAATTAAAGCCATCCCATCTGTGCAATCATAAGAGAGAAACCGCCTTTCACCCCCGAAAGCTCTATAAATACCGAAGGCATCCTTCAGAAAAGGGGTTCCACCAGTTCAGCATTTCAGTTCAGTTAGCTCAGCACGTCTTTGTTCATAGTTTTCTTTTATTTTAAAGCTGAGCAAAGGAAGAGTAAAGACGCCGGAAGATCGCTCAAGGAAACTCAAGAGAAAATCTAGAGGCATAGAAGCAGAGAGCGGGCCGACTCTCGCGAGAGCGAGATTATCTTTTGAACACGAGTAGAAAAGACAGTATAAAATCTTGAGAAGCAAGAGATTGCTACCATGCTCTTTATTCTTTTCTTGCATTGTTGTTTTGTACTTCATCTTTATATTTATACAATGGAAGTTCTTATTCTATATCTGTTCACTCTCTTAGCATGCATGAGTAGCTAAACTAGTCGAATGGGTTGAGAAGAACTAAGCTAACATGACCTAGGATTTTCATTGCTTGTGATTGTCTTGTTTTATGCTGTGCCAAAAATCCCTTTAGAGCTACTCGAGAGAGAGTCTAAAGAAAGAACCTAAGACTTGAGAGAGCTAGGTTAGAATCTAGACTCGAGAGAGCAAGATTAGAACTACATAAGCAAGAGATAGGGACTTAGAAATAAGCTCTGTTTGCCAACCTGCATCGCATGCACCCTAGAGATAGGTATGATATTATGTGGTCGCCTTATTTATGTGTGAGTCATTTCGTCATTGCATAAATAAGAATATAGGCTTATGTGTAGGTCCTACAGACTTATCCCATATATCACATGCGTTCTAGCTTTAGAAGCCGTAGCATTCACATTGAGAAATGGTTTACTATTGTATGTGTGTTGCATGGTCGCAAAGCATGAACGCATCCTAGGAAGTGTTAGCCGAAATCTTTCTCAACCCGTTCATCGCATACTCATGGTATCTTCCGTTTATCAACTCTATTCGAACTCCGCCGCATTTATTTATTTCTATTACCTCAAATAACATTCCCAACAATCACTTGATTTATTTGGTTACTGCAAAGTTTTCTGAAAATTACCACCGCATATTGTTTTCCAAGTCCCTGAGTTCGACCCTGGACTTATTAGGAAAATCAGTGGGGTTTACATTTGGATTCCACTGAGAAAACTTGAGTGCTCATCGCATTTTTCATCATCGCATTTCATTCACAATTCCACATCTTAAAATATCGCATCAATACTCAACTCGACCAGTCGAGGTTCTATGGAGGTTGTTCGATGGTGTTCAGAGTGTTCGTGAACTTGGTGATCGCTTTGTTCGAGTTCGCTACGATCGTGCATTGTAGCAGTCGTGTTGTACGAGCGTTCGAGTGTTATAGTGGTACTGATTGTTCGAGTGTTCATGATCAAGGGTCTTGAAGATGAATCTTCAAAGGTATGTTAGTTCATTCCCTTGATTGTGTAGTGAAGCATGCTGTAATTTCTATTTTGCACATAGCCTTTGTTTCCGTTTGTGATTGTAATTGTAATGTTCATATATGATTGAAATTTGGAAAGATCCTTTCGCTACTTATGGAAATTCTCATGTCTGATTTCCTTCAATTCATCTACTACAGATCATTTAGGTTAGCACTTAAACATGATCCACTTGTATATCTCTACATACATGTTTAAACTACAAAGATAACCTTGGATGTTAGTTTATTAGTTTTGTGGGTTAATGCTATTAAATGTCGAATAAAATATCTCATATTTTATTAAATAAATAAAATTATTTGTACATTACAATTACAAACTACAAGATCCACAAGATTTAGGACACCAACCTCAACACCTCCAACTTACATTGTATGTGTTAGAGAATGGATTATTCCTGATAAATCATACCGATTGAGGGTTGTGCGGACACATCTCAAGGCTATGTGGTCCACCGCTACCATTTGTTCATAAACTTAGCTACCATTTGTTCCCACGAAGTGACTTTCTCCTGGTTCCAATTCGTGTGCCCGTTTTTTAGCCTCATTTTTTAATGAGGATGGAAACAAAAATAGTCTTATTTCTATGACAGTAACGTTTGGAATCACAAATATATTGTAGATTCTAAGGAAACTTTTTAGGTGTGCATGTGAATCTTCTCCAGGTATTCCTCCAAACTACCCTGCCGTTTGGATCATTTGAAGAATCACCGGTTTCATTTCAAACCTGGCTCCTTCAGCTAACGATCACAAAATTCCTGGTGAGAAATCATATATATTAGGTGATACATAGTCTCGAATAGGTCTGTTGCGATCGTTTGCTAGAAGTATGGGGTTTGCCATTGCCAATGCGTTGTTGGCCGCGCTCGGTACTACTGGGATGTTAAGTATATTAGGAACTAAGGGGTTGGGATGCTCATCCATTGCTTGAGCCTAGTTCCTTTTACGCCTTTTTTCTGTTATTTCTTATTCGACAATGGAATGTTCGCTCAATTTTAGGGTCGTATAACAACTCAGACGTTGTGCCTTTGCTCATATGATATGTTGCACTCCTTGGACACGAATGCAATACACCCGAAAATCAAGTTCTTGTGAAAATCAAAAGTAAAAAAAAAAAAAAAAAAAAAAAAAAAAAAAAACACACAATTCAAGTTGCTAATGTCCCCGACAACGACGTTAGAAGCTTGTTTCCTTTCTCTAGATTGATACGATGAAATTTCTTATATCGTGCTTCTTCAATATGAATATCTTTTAATCTAGACGCAATGTTTTCTCTAGTTAAATCCAAGTATAAATCTAGCTAAAGCAAAACTCAATGTGATTCTAATGTAGAGCTCAATGACATGCGATTAAAATGTGCAGTAAAGTTTTGCTCAATCTTGACGCGGTGTTTTGATTATAGAGTAACTGATGGAAATATGTATATCTAACTACTCTATTTAATTTAAACGATAGGACAGATGAAATGGATGTGATGAAAATTGTAACGCAATATTAAGCAATGTGCGATGAAAACGAATAAAAGATGAATAAATGAATAGGGTTGAAAAAGATTCATTGGCATTCTCCTAAGCAGTGCATAAGTTAAGTGTTCATGCTAGAAACTCATAATTAATAAACTTCACCTCTCGATTTTGATGTCACACTACCCTATCTCTAGGATGCATGCGATGAGTTTTTATTGCAAAAGATTATCCTTATCTCTAAAGCTATCTTTTTCCTTGTCCAGCAGGTTCCACAATTGCTTCCTTTCTCAAGGTGTTAATTGTTTTGTACTTGGATCCATTTCTCGATTTAATCTTAACAATTCAATAAGCATATGTTAGAATAAGACGAACGTCCACTTATGTATGACTTAGTAAAAAAATGTTAACTACTCTCCTTCAACCCATGGACAATTTAGCTACTTATGCTTATGGAGGAGAACAAAAATGTGTGAATCATGGAATGAATTGCATTCATATTAGAAATAGTATTCTTCAATCCTACACTTAATACAAATGTAAAGGAACAAGGAATGCAAGAAATAATTGAAAAGTGAAGAAATTAGTTGTAATTGACAATCTCTTGCTCTCTAAGGCTCTTGGTGATGACTGCTTACTACTGACTACAATAATTTTGAGGAACTCCTTCTTCCTTCTCGGACATTTGTCAAGCTCTCACTTAAAATTATCACAAGAGAAGCTTGGAGGAACGATGGTTATGGAAGATTAGGGCGGAATTTTTTACAGAACTTCCCCTCTCTCGATGGATAAAGCTTTCAACTTTTTGGGTGGGCTATTTATAGGCATCACAAGGTGAAGATCATTGTTTCTTTCTAATGATGATCTGAAACCTTCCATTAAATTTCATGCCCTGCTATGCGTCAAAGGTCCATTAATGGTGCAATGAACCTATCACATCGGCCACCAATTGACTTGACTTCCACTGCTCACGCATTTGTCATTTTATTTTTGTCGTGTTTTGCTTCATGGCGTGGTGTTATGCATTGCAGAGTTTGTCCATATTGATGCATTTTTTGCCACCGCTTGTTTTGCTTTCTTTTTCATTCATCCCACGTTAAAAATGACATATTTCATATTTTTTTCAGGTTTTGTAATCTCATGATCGTAGAGTATATTTGTTCGTGTTGATTCTTTGTCAAGTTGACACATTTTCCTATGACTTTTCTTAATTGTTCTCAATAAAAGAGTACAATAACTTGTATTTCTACAAATTATAATTAACTTATCCTTTCAAAGTAATAGTTTTGTTTATAATATTGCAAACAGTAACTAGAACGATCACTTCTTAGAAAGTCTATGGAATCAAAACAAATATTTGATACCATGGAAATTAAAATAAAGATGAGTTGAAATGTTTAGATTTCTTTAGAGTTGATCTAGTAGGTAGCCATCAACTTTTCCAATTTTAACTAAAGGTGCTATTACAATTAGTGGTCATAAAGTTTTATTTTATTTATTTTAATAATACAATTGGATTCTACCTCAAATTAATGTTCAACCCAGCGACCCAACTGATTACCCAAAATAAAAAGTAGAGATATTTGGGGGTGGGATGGGGCTGAGGATGATTTCCCCATCCCCGTCGCCTCTCCATTTCATTTTCTATTCCCTGTGAAATTCTCCATTTAATTTCACAGAGTTACAAGTTTCCTCGGGATAATTTGTCTCGTTTTGTTTTCTTTTATTTTTAAAAATAAATTAAATAAAAATCCACACTCTTGAAAAGTTTTAATTAAATAGTTAAATCTCTCACTAATTTTTATATGATTAATTTCATATGACAATTAGAATTTAAAAAGAAATTACTCAAAATTTCTAGTAAAAAAATTTAATTATCTATCAAATTTTCCATGTATAAAATATAAATTTGAATGATCAATTCGAGCATATTCATTATCTTGACTATTAAACAATACAACTTGAAATTTAAATATAATAATAAGAACAACAACATAACAATCATTATTATGGTAGATTATTGATCCCCATTTAGCTTAGGAAGAATTTTTTCGTTCCCACTCTATTTTCTAGGGGAAAATGAACTTTTTTATTATAGGTTAAAATATGGAAAAATTTTACAGATAGAAAAAATGTCAAACTATTTAAAAAAATAGCAAAAAAAAAAAAAGTATTGATAGACACTGATAGCAGTTTATATCACTGATAGATACTGATAGACTTCAATTAGTCTCTATCAAAGAAGATTAAAATTTTGCTATTTTGTGTAAATATGTTTCTTATTTTTCTATTTTTGAAAATCACCTTTAAAATATCATTTTAGTACTTATACTTTGAAAATATGTTTAATTTTAATTTTTATACTCTTAAACAATATCCAATTTTAGTCCATATACTTTTAATAAATCTACGATTATTTCTTACGACTAGTTTTTTTTAAAAAAAATATCAATTTTAGTCTATGTACTTTCAATAAGTCTTAAATTTAGATCATACGGTTAGTTTATTGGTGATTTTCTAATTATATAGGGTAAAAATCTCTTTTGGTTCCTAAACTTTCATTAAAGTAACAATTTAGTCCCTAAATTTTAGTTTTTAATGATTTAGTCTCTATCGTGAGCTAAGAATTAATGAAATTTTTTACACATATATAAATTGACAAACTGATTAAGGACCAAATTTATTTATAAATTTTAATCAAAATTGATAATTGATTGAATTAAATTTGGTGAGATTTTGCACGTCAGGAACTACGCTGTAACAAAATTAAAAGTATGGGAACCAAGGCATATTTAAAAGATGGTTCTAAAATGGTTAAAATCACTATTATCATTTTGAAAATTGACTATGAAATAATTTTTTAATCTTTCTGAACTAATTTTGATGATATAAAAATTGCATTTAAAAGTGTAAATGTAACATTAAATAAATTGAATAATTAAAACCATGTTTTATAGTGATTTTAAAAATGACAAAAATGGTTTTGACGATTTTAAAATCACTCACAAACATGCATTCAATTGTGGCAGGTAACAACGTAACTTGATTGGAATATTTATAGTATTTTTTTCACGTTCGATAATAATATAAATTCTCAGAAATCTAAATTTTTCCTCAAGAGGCGGAGTTAAAATTAATATGTTGGCTTGAAATCAAAGGGAAGATAAAAGCGATCTAGATATACTTTATATTTGCTTCTTTGAATTACACGTTTAATTTATGTTTATTTATTAATTTCGTACTTTCAAGTTAGTGATATTTGAAAATGTCTAATAAGCTTATGAGCTATCAATTTTGTATCAAATCCAGTCTTCTTAAAATTAAAAAATTAAAAAAATTAAAAACAAAAAACTACAACGTTTTTTTAAGGATCGGGGAAATGTCGCCACGGGCCTTAACATGGCCCATAGGAGCATATGGAAAATGCAATACCAAAAAACAAATGGGGTGAGAGAGGCTCGAACTCTCGACCTCAGGATCACTCTTTAGCTATGAGACCTACGCGCTAGCCAACTGCGCCACCACCCCAAGTTTCAGGGCATCTAACATAAATTAATATTTTATTTTATGTAAGTTCTATCCCCTTTCTCTCTTTATTAAATTTTTATTCTAACAAATTTATGGAGTCAATAATACGAATTTATGTCAATGGAACTATGTTTGTTTTGATTTTTTAAAAAGGAAATACAATCACGAACCTATAACAATGAGTTACCTTTAATCAAAATAACAAGAGCAAAATGTAATTTTTTTAAAATTTTTGCAAATTAAATGACACATTTATAAGCATCTTTCTTCAATTCATATCCTGATTTATTTGGTGTATAATTTTATAAATCATACTTGAATAGGGATTTAGTAACATTTCAATATTCTATCTGGAAAATAAAAATTTATACAATCATTAAGCACATATTATTGGCATCTCTCTCTAAGTTACGTTGCTTTTTCCATTAGCATTGGACCCTTAACGCACAGCCCCTATTTAATTGGTAAGTCCCCAAATGATTCACAATAAATTCTGTTTTGTAATAAAATCTAATTCAATAGAGATTACAATTTATTATATAATCTTTACTTTTGTATGATATAAATATCAGAAAACTTCTCGATGTTTTGCAACGTTGTAAAACTTACAATAATATAATATAAAAATACATTAACAATGATATGGTGATTACAATTCAAATTTTTAGATTTTCTATATGAGAATTAGTTTTAGCTAATTGAGTTAGAATTAGAGTGGTCATATATGACATTATAGTAACAACATGACGCCCAACAACAAATTACCAAACTCATCATTATATGTAAAATTTTAAAAAGAAAAAACACGAAATAGAGGGAGAGAAATAATTAAAATGAAATTAAGAAAACAATTATGTGAGAGGTTTAAACTGTTGAGCTCACTATCATTGATTAAATAAGTTTAAGTTTTGGTTGTATTTATTTGACTAAAAACCTACAATATTTTAAATATTCATAATAATTAGATAAAAATTTAGTCCCTATATTTTTAAATTTATAAGAATTTAGTCCCTATTATGATAAGTTTCTTCAAAATTAAGTATTGACTTTTATTGTGCAATGACTTATCATTTATAGTTAAAAACTCGATTCTCGATTAATTAATTTTAGATCTACCTAACTAAAAATCTTCATTAAATCTTATTAATATTTTTAAAATAAGGATTAAGGCGTTAAAAATTCATGTATTAAATTCACGAAATTTGTAGAGGAAGAGGAAATCATTGACAAGGGGTGTAAAATATGAATATTTTTACAAAAGTCAGATTATGCATGAACCTGCTATCAAGTTAGGCTTATATATGCAAGTGTTTATAGATAGAGAGAGATTAAATAATGTTTAGTCTTGAAATTGAAGTTTTTTTCTAAGAAATTTTTAATTTTTAAATTTCATCCATAATCTTTCCCAGAATTTAAAAAGTGCTTAGTCGAGTTTGTTCCTAAATTGAATTTTCGATTTTCATGAACTTTTAATTTTGTGTTCAACTTATTATGAAATTTGTTGGAGATTTGTTTAATTGGTTTTATATTTTTCTAAGGTAATAGTTTCTACAAGTGTCTCAAATGAAGTCTTAATATCTGTCTATCATCAAAGTATCTTCTTGCAGAATATTTTCCTTATCTGGAAATATCCGGGTATAATATTTTGTCTGATTTTTTTTATTTATTGAGGCTCGTCTTATCTTTTTCAAATGAAGATTCTTCTATTTGTATAGAAAGGTATTCCCTGCCTTGAAACTAATGATATATTATTACTACTAGATATATTACTATTACTAGGAATTTCTCTTTGCTCTCATATTCCTGAACCGACATCTGACCCATTTTAGGACTGTGGTCGACAATCGTTCGGACTTGGTAAAGGTTTTCGGTGCGAGCGTCTTCGAACCTCTCCCGCTTATTTCTTAGGGCGAGCAAACTTCCCAAAGAACTTTTTCTGCTCCTCCTCCGAATAGGGAAAGAACTCTCCTCGGCGGTAGTTTATATGGCTTGTATCCCTCCTTTAAGGGACTCTGACTTATTGTTTGCACTGGGATCATTAATTTGCACTAGGATCATCAATCGCCATAATGATCCCAGTGCAAACAATAAGTCAGAGTCCCTTAAAGGGGGGATACAAGCCATATAGAGGGTTGCCACCTTTGTTTAATTGAGCAAGACGTTTTCTGTATTTTGACCAAACTATTCTACATCGTGTTCTTGCTTTTTTCTCACTACATTCCACTGTGCAAGTTCTTCATCTATTATGTGCAACATCATTGTATGAATTGTTAAAAAAACGTAAAGATTATTTGTCTTAGGGGGAGTCTAAGGCACAGTTGAAGAGAAGGAATTCTCGATTTTAAGGAGTGCCTAAGACTTGGCTTCAAAGAAGGAGTTCTCCAACATAGGGGGATCATAATATTTATCGGTGAAAGGAGTTTGCTGACTTGAGAGGAAGATAACAACGTTGAGAAGAGTCTCACACACTGTTAGAAGTCGAAGTGTTCAACACTAATATTGCCAAACTTAGGGGGTGTTGGGTAGTATGTCATAAAACTCATAGTTTTGTAAACACTAAGCAAGTGGGACCGATTCAGCTTGCAAATCTTTTGCTCTTAACCTTGGGCTATGAATCCCTCGGGTTGCACCATATAAATGGTCTCCTTAAGATTGCCATTTAGAAAGGTTGTCTTGACGTCCATTTGTCAAATCTCATAATTATAATAAGCTACAATGGACAGGAGGATGCGGATTGACTTTAATATGGCAACAGGCGAGAAAGTCTCCTCATAGTTGACTCTCTCTACCGGGATATAACCTTTTGCCATAAGTCTAGCCTTGAAGGTTTGCACCTTCCCATCATTCTGTCTCTTATACACATCTAGATGTGTATAAGAGACAGATATAAATGGTCTCCTCAAGATTGCCATTCAGAAAGGTTGTCTTGACGTCCATTTGCCAGATCTCATAATTATAATAAGCTACAATGGACAGGAGGATGCGGATCGACTTTAACATGGCAACAGGCGAGAAAGTCTCCTCATAGTCGACTCCCTCTACCTGGGTATAACCCTTTGCCACAAGTCGACCCTTGAAGCTCTGAACCTTCCCATCAACACCCCATTTGCGCTTCTAGATCCATTTATAACCTATAGGTCTTACCCCATCAGACTGATCTATAAGATCCCATACTGAGTTGAAGTACATCGACTCCATCTTGAAATCCATAGCCTTGACTCATTCATCCCGGTCTACATCCTCTATTTCGTTCTGATAAGACAACGGATTCTCAACGTCACCATCTGCTACCATAGCAAGGATTTCCGTGAAACCCAGATAGTGAATGGGTGAGTTCGCAACCCTCCCACTGCATCGAGGTTCCCTCAACTCTTGAGGTGGAACCGATTTACTAGATAAACTCCCATCAACAACTCTTGTTGATGTAGCAGGCTCTTCAACAACTTTTTTTGAAGTTTCAGTAGTTTCATTGGAAAGCTCATGCAACACGACTTTACTTCGTGGACTGTGCTCCTTAATATGATCCTCATCCAAGAAAGTAGCATCCGTGGAAATAAACACCTTATTTTCCAATAGATCATAAAAATAGCCCCCTCGCGTACCTTTGGGGTAGCCTACAAAGAGGCATAACCTCGACCATGGTTCCAACTTCTTGGGATTTGCCTCAAGCACATGTACAAGGTAACCTCAAATGCAAAAGTGACGTAAACTAGCTTTATGCCTGTTCCACAACCCCAGAGGTGTTCTCGCAACACTCTTGGAGGGAACACAATTGAGTATGTATATCACAGTCTCCACTGCGAAACTCCAAAATGAGTCCGGTAAGAAAGCATAACTCATCATCGAACGAACCATGTCCAATAAGGTTCTATTTATCCTCTCCGCTACACCATTTTGCTGAGGTGTACCTGGCGCTAAGAGTTGGAAAACGATTCCATGTTCTATCAAATAGTCCTAGAATGTCGAGTCCAAAAACTCTCCACCTCGATCCAATCAAAGTGTTTTAATATATCTATCAATGCGTTTTCAACTTTAGCCTTGAACACTTTGAACTTTTCGAAGGATTCAGACTTCCGTGCATAAGATAAACATACCCATACCTAAAGTAATCATCAGTAAAACTGATAAAATACTCATAGCCACCTCAGGCTCACACATTCATAAGACCACAAAGGTCAGAATGTACTAACTCAAGAGGCTCTTTGGCTCGATAACCTTTTTCAGTAAAAGGTCGTTTAGTTATCTTACCCTCAAGGCAAGATTCGCACACTGGTAAAGAATTTTCTTCTAACTCACTTAGAAGTCCATTTTTCACCAATCTCTCAATCCTATTGAGATTGATGTGCCCTAAACGAAGGTGCCAAAATTGGTCATTTTCTTTTGGAGAAATATGTCAACGTTTAGATTGAGTTACAACAATTTTAAACAATTATGTGTTATGGAGGGAACTAATGGCTAACGGCCTTAGCACATACAAGTTACTTTCCAGAAACCCTGTACAAATAGTAACACCATATTTATGAATAAACGCTTTATTCACATTAAAAGATACAATGTATTTACATTGTAGCAAGCACTTTACAGAAATAAGGTTTCTCTTAAGTTCAGGAACAATATATACATCCTTCAAAATTAGAAACTTATTCTGTAAAGCCAACTGGAGTCTTCCCACTGCTACAGCTGAGACGACATACCCAGTGTCTACTTGCATCGTCATCTCACCAGCCTTCAGTTGTCGCAGGATCTAATCCCCTGAAAAGAAGAACAAACGTGATTAGTGGCGCCTGAATCAATTATCCAAGCAGAATCATCATTCTCCACTAAACAAGTTTCAAGTACAAGCAAATCGTATTTACCCTTATTTGCTTTGGCCTTAGCCTTGGCGGCCTTCATTTTCTTCAGCCAGCAAGGACAGCTCCTCTTCCAATGTCCATCCTAGTTGCAGTGGAAACATTTTCGCTTTTCAACCAGTGGTGGACGCCTTCTTAGGGCGACAGGCGGTGGGTTAGCAGGCACCTTCCCTTTTCCCTTACCACCCTTCTTCTTCTTCCCCTTTGCAGAGTTAGAAGTAGAAGGTACAGACTTCGTTCCTGAGGTCAAACCTCTATGGAACGTCCTGAAAGATGAAGCAACATTTGCCTCACCCTTCTTCCTCTCCTTACTTTTCAGTAAAGATTTGTAGGTATGCAACTCGTTAAGAAGAGTTGTAAGGTTGTATTTCATTTTGTTAAGAATCACATTACTAATAAAGTGTAGGAAGCTCTCCAGCGAAGAATTCAGGATTATGCTAACCTGGCTGCTCTCATCAATGGTAGACCCATTTAACTCCGCCACATTAAAGTGGACCATCATGTTAAGCACATGTTCACGAACAGAGGTGTCTTCTTCTATATTGGAGTTAAATATATACTTTAAAGCCTCGTGCATGAGCTGTTCAGACGGTTGTCCAAACATTCCCCACAGGGACTCCATGATCTCACGCACTGAGACCATAGGCTCATGTTTCTTGGCCAAGACTTCAGAAAGACTTGCCAAGATATAGGCTCAAGCCTTCTCATTCGCCCATGTCCATCGCTCGTATGCCTCCCGAACATTTCAAGCGGCATTGGGAGCTGAAATAGGAGGACAAACCTCTGTAAGGGCAAACATGAGATCCTCGATGATCAGTATTGTCGTAATCATGTGTTTCCATGTTGAAAAGTTGTCGCTGGTTAATTTTTCGGTGCTTAGCAAAGCAAAAGTGGTTGTGGCCATTTTGAAAAGATTGTTGCTGAAAAATGAACAAAACTTTAATTAGATTTTGCTAAACCACATTTTAACCAATTAATTTTGTAAAACAATTAAGTACCCTAAGTGAAAGACTTCTAGTTTGCAATGATGCCCAGTGAGGCAGGAGAAACGTCACCGGTGGGGTGATCAGATGCCCCTTCACTGGGATGAGATTTTATCAACCATTAGGCAGAACCAACTCTTGGAACTGAACCTAACGATCACCATTTCTTCAGTCTAGAACTGTTAACCTTTAAGAAACGCGCTAAAATTGTCATCCTATAGGGGGACACTCCCAGGGTGCCTCGAGGCGATATGCAAAAACTTTATTCAATCCAACGAGGGAGACTAAGGGATATGTTGTCGCACT
>NC_052349.1:807627-852758 GCF_009727055.1 Benincasa hispida | reverse complement strand
TCAACCATTAGGCAGAACCAACTCTTGGAACTGAACCTAACGATCACCATTTCTTCAGTCTAGAACTGTTAACCTTTAAAAATTCCGCTTAAGTGTGACCCCTCGCTTTTGGTGCCAGAGTTCCGTCCTAATGAGCCTACCATAGGGAAGAAGCAAATTAGGAGAAAAGACTAAGTAACCTTATCCTCTTACAGGAGATCAAATAAAGAAACGCGCAAAAACTGCCATCCTATAGGGGGACACTCCCAGGGTGCCTCGAGGCGATATGCAAAAACTTTATTCAATCCAACGAGGGAGACTAAGGGATATGTTGTCGCACTTCCTGTTCCCACTTACTATGAATACTCTCTCCATCTACCTTGATATTGACCTACCCAAACACCATCCATTAGGGGGGACACGCCAAAGGTGCCACGAGGCCGAGGGTAGATCTCACGGTGTGGACTATATAGGAGAAACTTGAAAGGTTTAAATGAAACATCATATGCCCCAAGTACCTCCTACTGAATGTTCTACCTAGGGGTGCATTAACCTAGACAATCCAGCTACTGATTTTAGTCTAATTCATCTTTTTAAGTCCGCTCATAAACAAATTTTGTCTATGAATTATGAACAAGTTCAAGTAGTCACATTTAAACACTTTAATGGATTGTCCTTAACTTGAATGCATGAATCAAATCTATCTAATTCACCTTTCCAGGTAAGTTCCCAGGTAGGGGTGTTATGTTTCCGTCAACTTAAATACCCTAGCCTAGACAAAACCCGCCTTAGACAAAAGGTCCCTTATAGATAGATTTGCTACACTTTAACCTTTTATTAGTCAATTTAATCCTATTAAACTGATTAAAAGATTAAAGCCTAATGGTTACTAATCATATTATAACCATGATCTTAGGTCTATGTTATCCAAGTTTTAATCATTTTAAAACCATGAATTAAGCCTAAGTGAGCATGCATGTCTTTCTTATTTCTTTTAGTTCTAATTTCTCTTTAACCTTTAAAAAGAAACAACCAAAATACAGCACACAACTAAGTGTTTATAACGCTTATAAAGAAACCTATGTGTCATGCTTCATGCAATGTCCGGTCATTACTATACTTAACTTTTATATACGAGTAATAATCAAGCAAACATGTTTTCCATACACCTTTATACTATAACAATTATAATATAAAGATGATGCATGTCAATGCTTTTTATGCATGTATAAATATAACTCTTATATTATATGATACATGAGCATGCTCTTACATAATTAAATCATGCTCAATAAAGAGATAATGCATAACCAACGCATAACCTAAGATGGGATTTACTATATGTGCATACCATATGACATATATATAACCATACATCTCATGTAATAAACCGAGGATTAATGGACTAGGATGAACCGTTACAAAAACCGAGATGAAATAACTCTATCTATTACATTTTCCATGGAGCAAACCGATTCACGGGTGAACCGGGTCTTGAACCGCCAAGAGAACTCCATCGTTTAGTAAACGCCGCAAGTAAATGATCACTTAACACATACTAAATGATAGCGCAAAAGCTAAACTATCGCTTAGACGACAACGAGGCTGCGAAGCCTGATCGTCTAGGCGATCGCTTAACGCGGTGAAAGGTAAACGATTTACTGTGCGTTACTCCGCGATCGTTTAGTCAGTTACTAAGCGCTGAAGCTTGTTGAGCTAAACGATCGTCTAGTGCGTGACGTATTAAACAATAACTGAGCATCTAATACTCAGCGATCACTTACCCCATCGTCTACACGACCCGATCAACCCTTGATCATTTTCTTCCTCAAAGAACAACAATCCTTACTCCGAACTTCTTTATGAACAACTCAAGACTCAAACTGAATTTGAATTATAGACTCAATTACAATTAATTGTTCCCAAAAACGCAGGGGCCTTTACAATTAACCGAAAATGCAAAAGAATTAAATCAAACTGATGTAACATCCCAGAAAACTTCATTAATCCACACATCCACAACAATTTAACAATTAAATATAGCATATATGCACCCACCATGAATGTATATGAAATTTGTTGCATCAATGAAATTTGAACATCATAACCTAGCTTTTATACCAATTAAAGAAACTCTTGAACAAGAGCATCCATGAGCACGTTCGGATCTTTCCTATTTCATTGTGACTGAATTATCACACACACATTCTAACAAACAAGTATGCATTTTAACACTAATTAATGGCATTTTTAATAATTAAATAACAATAGATTGAGTAAACATACTAGTTGAAGACTATATTCAGTCGGACTCAATCTAGTAGAAGCAACCCTCTATGGTCTTTATTGCCTAGCAAACAGTCGGCTACCAGCAGCATGATCGTTTACACGAACAGCAGCACACGAATAAGTAGGATTGGGGACGACACCACCACTTAGAGCCTTTGGTATTCTTGGAGTGAGAATCCAAAGAATGGTCTTTGATGGAATTGGTAGAGGAAGGAGGAAAAGGACGATCGTGTAGAACGACAAACAAGTGGGAGAGAGTTATCGTATAGCGGGTTCTTGTCGCTTAGAGAAAGGTACACAGTCATGTAGGTTTAACTAAGCGATCGTTTAGTAATTAGTAAGCAATCGTTTAGAAAACTTGACGCGCTAAGAAATCGTTTAGAAAAGCTGAGCGATCGTTTAGAGAATACATGCGATCATTTAATACGCGAGGTGTGCGATCGTTTAGGCGATAAGGCGCTATCGTATAGGCTCTCAGCTAAGCGATCATTACGTTTCCACACCTTGAGAGATTCTTTTTGAACTATTTGCAAAAATGAAAACAATTGTCCTTTTATTCTTCAGTTACAATAACTGAAATTAATCTTCCCACTAAAACACGATTTAGGAGAAATATCCGGCCAATTATCACATAACCAACCAATTAATTAATAAATTAATATAATCATATTATATTCTTAACCTATAGTTTGATATCATATATCTACTAGAGTAATTTCTCCTCCACTTGATATAAATCATATTTATATCTAATTTCCTCCAAAATAATGTATCTCATACATTTATCCAATTATAACATATATAATTAACTAGTTCAATTATATAATTGAACTCCTTCTTGCCAATTTGAACATTTCAAGCTGACCCAAAAACTTATTCTTGACTTTATCCAAGCTAACTAGGGGACCTTATGGACCTGTGGCTCGAAGCTCTAACGGTACATGAATAGCTGACTAAACTCTTTAGCCACGAGCCTCACCATCCATTAACTGCCAGACATTCCATTAAATACTAACAATTGAACTCTTCTTACCACAAATATATTTATGTGTCCATCAGATATAACCAATCATGAGTACGATGACCCTTCACAGATGCTCGTAAGTACAGCTAGGCCAATTTACTGTTTTGCCCCTGTAGTTACATCTCACTCTTTAAGCACCACTGATTCCTCTAATGAATAATACAACATAGTCCAACTATGTGTGAATACCTCTCCGACCAAAAGAATGTATGTGGCGCCACATCGTTCAAGCCTTGGAATCAGCCCTTAAGGGAGTTATCTATCTACTTGCCTATGCCTTGGGGGAAGAAGTGAATTTCATCTTGTGCAACTGAGTTCCCAGCTCCCAAATCAGATAAATCCCCAAAATGGTAGGTTTGAGTCGGCGACCTGGCCACTCGCACCCACAAATTAAAGGACCGTCCTCAATGGCAGGAGTTCCCAACTCACTCAGAATCGAGGTCATGTTACCTATGGTCATCCTAGTGAAGTGAAATATTTGTCATGAATGGTGTTATATAACGAGACGTTAACACTTCGCGGTCATGTCTTATACAAACTCTTTGTATAAGACGCCCTCGCTCGCATGTCCCCTACACAAATGATCAGGATCAGGCCATCTGTGACAAGTCATAACACTCCTGACCATTCCAAAAAGCGGGCCGCATCCGTAGCATTACCAGGATGAGGTTTCCCTTCTATATCCATATACTACAAACCATTTTGGTTATCACTTAAGACATGATCCACTTGTATGTCACCACATACATGCTTGAGTTACATACTGATAACTAAAGACTTTATGTTTATTGATTTGTGGTAAAGCAAATAAAACAAATAAGTGAGAAAATCAAGAAGTGAAGTAAAATATCATATATTATACATCATAAGCGTTCGTACAAACTGTTTACAAACTACAGGACACGAGACTTTAGGGCATCAACCCCAACAAATTATGCCAAAAACATAGGGGCCCTTACAAATTAACACTTTGTAATTAAAGAAAGCTTTAAACTGAGGCAATTAACCCGTAACCATTACGCCATCCACAAAAGCATTTAACAATTAAACACAAATGCAAAAACCCACCACGACTATAAAAGAAGTTCAAAACATAAATTAAATTTGGAATATCAGAATAACCTGGCTCTGATACCAATTGAGGAAATCGGACATGAGAATTTCCATGAGCAGCAAAAGGATCTGTCCAAATTTCAATCATATATGAACATTACAATTACAATCACAAACGGAAACAACAGGCTATGCGCAAAATAGAAATTACAACATGCTTCACTACACGATCAAGGGAAGGAATTAATATTCCTTTGAAGATTCATCTTCAAGACCCTTGATCATGAACGCTCGAACAATCAACAACACTGCAACACTGAACACTTGTATAGCACGACCGCTACACTACACGATCACAACAACTTGAACAAAGCGATCACCAAGGTCACGAACACTCCGAACACCACGAACGGCTTTCACAGAACCTCGACTGTGTCGAGTTGAGTATGACGCGATCAAAAAGGTTACCTTGGTATTCTCGATGTGAGAGTCCAGAGTGTGGGCTTTGTGTAGACTTTATTAGAGGCAGAGACTAGAGGAAGAGCAATCGTGTAAACGATTGAGCAAGTGGGAGATGTCAAAGCCTATCGTACAGGACGATACCCAATCGTTTAACAAAAGCTATACAGTCGTTTAGCTCATCAGTCAGCTGAGAGTCTATCGTTTAGAAACTCTCCACGATCGTCTAGTCTCTCCAAGCTGTCGTTTAGTAAATCTAATTTACTTGACAACCTTTCGTGAGTACTTTCCGAGAATGGAATTTTCAATTCAACAACTTCTAAAATTTAAAAAAAAAAAAAAAAAAAAAAAAAATCTTTTATCTCACGGTTACTATGAAACCACTAATAACCTCCCACTCAATTGATTATTAGAGAAAAAGAGATAATTATCCAATAATTAATATTATTATGAATATAATGATAATCAACTTACCATAATATATTTATAACCTATAGTTTTAATATTTCATCTCATGAAACATTTAAACCATAACTCTTTTTCTATTTCATGACACTGAATGTAAATCTCTTTCACATTAACCCTCTACTTGATGTATCGTATACACCACACCGATCATATCATATATAATCGAATTACCTCTTGTCAATTTGAACATTTCAAATCAACACCAAGAACTAATCCTCAACTTGAATCTATTGAGCTACCAATGAGACCTTATGAACCTATAGCTCGAAGCTCCAACAGTACGTGAATAACTGACTAAACTTTTTAGTCACGAAATCCACCATCCGTCAACTACCAGACATTCCACTAAAGACCGACAACTGAACTCTCCTTACTACAAATATATTATGTGTCCATCTTAACCAATCAATAGTGCGACAACCCTTCACAAATCGCTCGTCAGTACATCTCGGCCAATAACCGTTATGCCTCTGTAGTTACATCTAACTTCTTAAGTACCATTGATCCCTCTAATGAACATAAGTCATAGTCCTACTATGACTGAGTCCTCTCTTCCAAAGAAAAGTTGTGGCCACTATGTTCAAGCCCCGGAATAAGCCCTTAAGGGAGCAATCTATCTACTTACCCCTACTTCGGGAAATAAGTGAATTTCATCTTGTGTAACTAAGTTCCCAGCTCCCAAATTAGACAAGTCCCCAAAAAGGTAGGCATGTTGAGTTAGCAATCTGGCCACTCTTACCCATACTAATCAAAGGACTGCCTTCGAAGGCAAGAGTTCTCAAAACACTCAGGATTAAGGTCATGTCACCTATGGTCGTTTAGGTGAGATGTAAGTCTCCAGTATCAACGGCGTTATATACAGAGACGATTCGTGGTCCGATCTTATACAAACTCTTTGTATAGGACACCCCCGCTCATATGTCTCCACATGAATGGCCACGATCTACCATCTATAGTAGTTTACAACACTTGCAAACCCCTGCAAAGCGAGTCGTATCCATAGTGTCACCAGGATCAGGTATCCCACCTTAATCCTTATACTACAAACCTAATTAGTTTATCACTTAAGGCATGATCCACTTGTATATCTCATTTACATGCTTAAGTTTACATACAATAACTATGGAGCTTTGTTTATTGGATATGAGTAAATGCCAGACTAAAATAACACTTATTTTTATTCATAAACAATGTGTATAATTACAAACAACGAGACTCCGGGAGAATCAGGACATCAATCCCAACATGGTTAAGGTTGATACTCTATCCTAGTAACACTACGAATACGACTCACTTTATAGATGTTACTATTGTTGTAAAATGCTATAAACGATCTGATCATGATCACTCTTGTAGAAACTAGAGATGGCAATAGGGTTGGGGTTGGGCGGGGATGTACTCCTCATCCCTGTCCTCGCCCCATTCCCTGTTTTGGGGGTTCGGGGTCGTGAAATCCCCATTTTTTATTTTTATTATTTAAATTTAACTAAATTTAGTATTTACATTAAAATTGTAAATTATATGTAAGAAATTAGTATTATTATTACATATATTTGTTTAAATCAACAATTAAAAGAATATTTTATTATTTTTTATTCTAAATTAATAAAAATAAATAAATTTATTATATTTAAAAAGAAAAAAGAAAAAAGAAAAAAAGTATGTGGGTGCGTGCGTGTATGTGTGTGTATGTGTTTTTTTTATTTTTTTTTATTTTTATTATTAAAATTAACTAAATTTAATATTTATATTGAAATTGTAAATTTTATTTAGGAAATTAGTATTATTGTTATATATATTTGTTTAAATTAAATATTACACATTTTTTATTATAAATTAATAAAAATTAAATTTATTATATTAGATTTTTTCAATTAAAAAACAAAAAAACTAAAACATACTATTTCAGGTATTATTATTATTATTATTATTATTTAAAAAATCGAGGCAGGGACGGGGATCGAGTTCAGGATTGGGGACAGGGCAGGGATCCCCTCCTTGTCCCCGACCAAAGACCCAATTTAAATCCCCGATTTGACCCCTATACCCAATCAAACAAGGATTCTTGCCCGATCGGGTTGGAGACTCGACCCCGCAGAGAATTTTACCATCCCTAGTAGAGACATGTGAGCGGCGGTGTTCTATACAAAAAAGTTTGTATAAGACCGAACCACGAAATGAATAGTCTCTTTATCTAACGTCGTTAATAGTAGAGACTTACATTTCACCAGGATGACCATAAGTGATATGACCGGAATCTTGAGGGGGTCGTGAACTTCTGCTTATGAAGACGATCTTTTGATTTGTATGGGTGAGAGTGGCCAGATCTCCGACTCAATAAGCCTACCATTTTGAGGATTCAGATGATTGGGGAGTTGGAAATACAGCTACACGAGACGAAATTCACTCTTTCCCTGATGTCGAGGTAAGTAGATAAATTGCACCTTTAAGGGTTGATTTCGAGGCTTGAAAAATGTGACGTCACTCCCTATCTTGGCCCAATAGGGGTTTAGTCATAGTTAGACTATTACTTATTGTTCATTAGAAGGATCAATAGTACTTGAGAAGTTAGATGTAACTACATAGGCAAAACGGTAATTTTGGTCTAGTTGTACTTACGAGCATATTGTGAAGGGTAATCGCACTGTTGACTGGTTATATCCAATAGACACAAAAATATATCTGTAGTGTGAATAGTGCAACTGTCGAACTTTAGTGGAGTGACCGACAGTTAATGGATGTTGAGTAATTTAATTAAAGGAGCTTAATTAATTATTCAAGTACCATTGATGTTTCAATCTACAAGTTCATAAGGTTCCCCTGTAGCTCAACTAGGATTATTGAGAATTGATTTTGGATTAATTTGAATAGTTCAAATTAATAGAGGGAATTAATTATATATGATATAATTAATTTAAGTTAATTATATATGATACAATTAATTTAAATTAATTATATGTGATATAATTAATATAATGTATTTGATACATTATAAAATAAAATTTATTAAAAGATGAATTAATATTTGAATATGATTCAAATACCAATTATATGGATGAGATTCATATAATTATGTTTAGTATAAATGTGATTTATATTAAATATTATGCATTAATGAGAGAATTAAAAAGTATAGGTTATATTGTATTTGATACAATAAAAAAAACTAGAGGTTATGTGTTATATATGATAAAACATATAGTTATATATATATAAAATAAATGGGTCTTTCTAAATATAAAAAATATTGAAAAATATTTATACTTTATAGGAAAAAGTTCCAAAAGTACAAGCACTTTTGGAAATTTTTGCTATAAAGTGTAAATATTATTAGGATTTATCTATTTATAAGAATTTTCCTATAATAAATTAGTTATTATTACGTATATGTAATTATTTTAAATTAAATTATTTATAATTTAATTTTAATTTTTAAAATAAAAGGAAGAAAATAACCTTCCCCACTTAATTCTCTCAAATCGTATGGAGAAGGGGGTTTGGTTTTTTGACGTATTATTCGTCTTCTTCTTCTTCCTAAGATAGAACAGAGTGCTCGGTAAGTTTTTACAAAAATTCATCCTTGAGAAATTTCCTTTCTCAATTTTCATTCCCCCTATCCCAAAACTCATATTCCACACGCTCTTGAGTATTTTCTATCCAAAAGAGAATGTGGAAGACTTCGATTGATAATCCTGTACGAATTGTTCGTGACTGGTTCAAGGGATTACATGAAGTTTTTCGATTCTTCAAGGGTATGTAATTTCTAATCATAATTCCTTCTATTTGCATGTTGTAAAATTAGTCTGTGAATTGCATAATTTTTCCTCTTTTTTTAATTATGTAAAAATTGGGAATTGGAAACGATCCCGCTTCCACAATGGACCTCACGATTCCTTCAATTGGTATCAGAGCAGAGGTTCTTGATCCCAATTTTAATTTTCCAAAATTGAATTTATCGTTAATGATGGGTTTTGCATTCTGTATTTTATTCATGTTGATGAATGTATGGAATGGATGGTTTACAATTATAGATAATTTCGGTATTGGTCTGTAGATTTACCACTTTATTCTACAGATTTAATTTGTAAGGGCCAGTTGTTTTAGGCATAATTCATGTTACATCTATAATTTGTTTGCCTTGAGTTGTCCGTGAGTTTCTCAGTATTTTTTTGGAGAAAATAAGGCCCAAATCGGAGAAGAATCGAAGGATTTCGGGTCTGTACAATGGCTACTGTACAGTAGCGTTGCAACGTTGCGAAGGGCAAAACATAAAAATTTTCTGTAGCGTTGCAACGCTAGGTCACAACACTGCAACTCTCTGAGGCATAATTTTTTTTCCCAATTCACTTGCAGTTCAGTTCGTGATCCAGCTGGTTCACATCCGATTCGCTTGGTTTGAGCGATTCATGTGCGGTTCAAGACCCAGTTCACTTATTTTGAAATGGTTTGACTATTATTTTGTAATAGTTAGTTTTTCCATTAATTAAATTAATATAAAGGTTATATTAATTTAATTAATTGCTTAGAAGTCTAATCCCAATCCAGTAATTATTGTTTAAATTATGCATTTGATGTATGGTTTAATTTTATTATATATGTCATAATGTATGTCATATAGTAAAATCCCACCAAAGGTTATACATTATTCATATATCATTTATATTATGAAATTATAACATATAGTTGCATGATTTAATCTTATAGCATGCTCATGCATCATATACTTTAAGTGTTATAATATATACTTGCATGCATTAATAACATAGTCATGCATCATTTATATTATAAGGGTTATAAAATATAGTTTGGATGTATGAATGTATGTATGTATGTTATTAATTATTTTATTACATTAGTTTATAAGTGTTATGTATGTTTAGTAATGAAATGAGAAATGCATGATACATGACCCTACTTTAGATAATCTTATAACTGTTATAGTTTTATTAAGTATGTCATTCGATGCAATATATGGTTTTATTTTGTTTCATTTATTTTGTAATTATTATGATTATATGAAATTAGAAATTAAAATCAATAGTTCATAATTGCATGCAAACTTAGGTTCAAATCACATATATATATTTTAAATAGTTTTAGAATATGATTCACATAGGCCTAAGATCATAAAATTTATAATGAGATTAGAAATAATTTAATAGGATTAAATTAGTTTTAATTAAACGATTAAATTTATAGCAAACGCATCGATAATGGACCTTTTTTTTAAGACTAGTTTTGTCTAGGTTGGGGTATTTAAGTTGACGGAAACATAACACCCCTACTTGGGAATTGACCTGGAAAGGTGAATTTGATGGATTTGCTACAAGCATGTAATTATTGATTAAACTTTATTGTAATATTTAATGAACATTAATCAAAGTTGTTTGACTATCCAAAGTAAGTGTTACTTTTAAGCAAATTTAAACAATCATTTAGTAAAATAATTAGCCATATTTTTCTAAGCTAAATTAACCCTAGGGTAAAACACTCAGAAGGAGGGAAATGAGGTAAATGACACTCCATTTTTCTTTTTCATGTTTCTCCCTCAAAATTCACATTTCTTCGCTTGTGTCCCCCTATGGGTGGTGTTTGTATAGTTCAATACCAATGTGAATGGAGCGAGTGTTTATAGTAAGTGAGAGCAATATGTGTGTCAACACATCCCACAGTCTCTTTCATTAGTTCGTAATAAATTTTCATGTTCGGCCTCAAGGCACCTTTGCTTGGGTCCCTCTACGGATGACATTTGCACAACTCTTTACTCAAACTCCATAACTGGATAAGATTGCTTTAGTTTTTGCATCAATCGGTTTTTCCCTATAGTTGACTCATTGAGTTGGAACTCAGAATTTAAAATGAGAGGTTACACTTACAAGAAAATAGTTAACAATTTATGGACCGAACAATGATGATTGATATTTACAGGAATAAGGAGTTGTTCTGTATATTGGTTGAGATGGTCTAATTTCAGTAAAGAAGTACCTGATCACCCTATGGTGGCTTTTCCCCTGCCTCACTGAACAATCATTGCAAAATAGATGTGCACATAGAGTGCATTCAATTATTTTACTAATTTGATCGGTTTTTCTAAAAGGGTAATGCTTGAATACTAATATAAATAAATTGTATGTTTCAGCAAATTACAAAATGACTATCGAAACTCTAAATTTACTTTCCGCCGACAAACTTACCAGCGAAAACTACAATGTTAAAAACACTATCAACACAATATTAACATCGATGACCTAAGATTTGTCCTTACAGAGGATTTTCCTCATGTTCCAACTCAAAATGCCACTCAAAACGTTCAAGAGGCATATGAGTTTTGGGTACAGATGAAGAAAAGGCTCGAGCATACATCTTGACAAGTCTTTATGAAGTCTTGACCAAGTAGCATGAACTCATGCTCACTGCTCGTGAGATCATGGAGTCCTTGCAGGGAATGTTTAGACAGTCATCCTCTCAACTCAGGCACGATGTGCTCAAATTCATCTTCAATATCCGTATGCAAGAAGGAACATTTGTTCGAGAACACATTCTCAACATGATGGTCCACTTTAATGTGGCTGAGATGAATGGATCTATCATTATTGATACCAGTCAGGTTAACTTCATCCTGAAAATTTTACCTGGAAGTTTCCTACAGTTTCGTAGCAATGCTATTATTAACAGGATTGACTACAACCTGACCACCTTCCTCAACAAGCTGCAGACTTTCCAATCTTTGATGAAATCCAAGGAACAGAAGGGTGAGACAAATGTTGCCTCTATTGGGGTTGATGTCTTAAATCTCATAGAGTCCCATAGTTTATATTTGTAATGTACAAACATTTTATTTATATAATAAAATATGTGATGTTTTATTAAACTAACATCCAAGGTTATCTTGTAACTTAAACATGTATGTCTATATATAGATGGATCATGTTTAAGTGATTACCTAAATGGTCTGTAGTAGATAGATGGGGTTGGATACCTTATCCTAGTGACACTATGAGTAGACCCACTTTGTAGATGTTACAAATATTGTAAAGTGCTATAAATGATCTGATCTCTATCATTCATGTGGAGACATGTGAGTGAAGATATTCTATACAAATGAGTTTGTATAAGACTGAACCACATAATGTTTAGTCTCATTATATAACATCGTTCATAATAGAGACTTACATTTCACTACGATGACCATAGGTAACATGACCTGAATCCTGAGTGAGTTGTGACTCCTGTCTATGAGGACGGTCCTTGATCTGTATGAGGGAGAGTGGCCAGATCGCCGACTCAATAAGTCTACCATTTTGGGGATTCATTTGATCGTGGAGTTGGGAACACAACTACACAAGAAGAAATTTACTCCTTCCCCAATGTCGGGGCAAGTAGAATTGCTCCTGTAAGGGCTGATTTTGGGGCTTGAACAATGTGACGCTACACCATCTCCTGGCCCGATAAGGGTTTAATCATAGTTGGACTATGATTTATTGTTCATTAGAGGGATTCGTGGTACTCAATGAGTTAGATGTTACTACAGGGGCCAAATGATAATGTAACATCCCAATTATTTTTAGGAAAATTTAAGTTAATTATCTCAAATTGTGAGTTTGAGTTTCCTAATCTTTGGAATTTGGAATCAAATTGTTACGGTTGAAGAAGTTTTATTGGTTATATGGATTCTTTGAGTAGAGTTTTAAATTAATTGGGAGGGATAATTGAATTATTTGGATAAGAATTTTTGGGTTTTGTGAAATCTGAAAGGGAAAAATGATAAATTGTGGTTTTAAAATTTTACCCTCTTTAATTTTGGAATATGAATCCAAAATTTGAGTAAATAATTAGGAAAAATTAATTGGTTTATTTGGAAATTATTAAATCAAGTATCTAAAAAGATTTTAATTTGAATTTAAGTTAATTTGGAAAGTTAAAATTTAATTTTGGGATTTAGGATTTTTGGAAAGAAGTGAATTAAAATTGATGAATTTATTTTGAGGATTATTTAATTAATTAGAGAAGAAGTGAAAGATTTGGAGTTTTGTGATATTATTTTATTAGGAAGGAAAAAGAAATAGATATATATGTAAATATTATATAAGGGTTTTGGAATTTAAGAAAGAAAAGAAATATATATGGATTTTAGAATTTAAGCAAGGAAGGGAAATAATATATATAAATATATATATATTATATCTTTTGTGTGGTGGATGAGATTAAAAAGAAATAAAAAAAATACCGCCTTCTTCTCCCTCTCACTTGTCGACAACGATCTACCCTCGAAGGCTTTTTGGGTTTATGGAGTTGTTGAAACTAGTTTGATAATCTAATGGTAGCCCAATTGTGTTGGAAATTTTTAGACGCGGAGTTTGAAGTCGTGATGCACGTTATTCAACACTAAAAAGATTGAATTAGCAGTTTGGTTGGATTTTTGACTTTGGGTTTTGAGAGAGTGGAATTTAAGATTAAGTGCTAGTTGGGTAAGAATTTTGTTGGCTTCCAAAATTGCTTTATGTATGGAATCGAGCTTGAAGACTAAAATGAATTTTCTTCATGCCCTAGGATTGGACTAAAGGTTGTGAAGTTCGATTGGAGAGTTTGCTTGAGTACAGAATTATTATTTCAGTTTCATATTGAGGTAAGTAATCTTACTACTAAAACCGCCTTTGTGTCGTGCAATAAATTTATGATTTATTTTGAGGATTTTAAGATTAGGATAATTTTAATTGTTATGAGATTTAATGAACTGTTTAGAAAATATATATGAGCATGTGATAATATGTCTGAAGCATGTTAATGTAAGATCATGATTTAGAAATTTATGAGACATATTACAAGCACAATTGAGCATGACCTTAAATTATGAGTTAAGCGTACTACTGGAATGTCTTAAAGCTAGGTGAAAGTTGGAGCATTTGTTGATGTACATATTTATGTGATTTATTATGAAAGTGTGTAGGCTATATAATGTATTATGAAATTTCGAATGTTTGATTGTTTACATGAGTTAGTGCATGAAAGTGATGTACTAGAGTTGAACCATTAAAAACTAGATTAAACACGTACGTTGAGGTTAATTAACATGACTCGATGAGGAGATTTTAAAGGACTCATGATTATGTGAATGTTATATGTAACATGAAGTTAAATGTAATCTCTTTTCCTTTCTAGATTATGTGATTGCATGAAAGTGATGTATGTCCGAGGGCGCTAGTACATGAAAGAGATGTACTAGGGTTGATGTATATGAAAGCAATACACACTTAGAGGGTACTGGGTGTACGAAAGGGGTACACACTCAGTGGGTTAGGTGTATATGAAAGAGGTGTATACATAACCATGTGTACGAAAGAGGTACACACTCAGTGGGTTATGTGTATACAAAAGAGGTGTATACATAACATGTATACGAAAGAGGTACACACTCAGTGGGTTATGTGTATACGAAAGAGGTGTATACATAATCATGTGTACAAAAGATGTACACACTCAGTGGGTTATGTGTATACGAAAGAGGTGTATACATAACCATGTGTATGAAAGAGGTACACACTCANTAACCATGTGTATGAAAGAGGTACACACTCAGTGGGTTATGTATATACGAAAGAGGTGTATACATAACCATGTGTATGAAAGAGGTACACACTCAATGGGTTATGTGTATACGAAAGAGGTGTATACATAACCATGTATACGAAAGAGGTACACACTCAGTGGGTTATGTGTATATGAAAGAAATGTGTACATAACCTTATGTACGAAAGAGGTACACATTCAGTGCGTTATGTGTATATGAAAGAGATGTATGCATAACCATGTGTACGTAAGAGGTACATATTCAGTAGGTCATGTGTATATGAAAGAGTTGTATGCATAACAATGTGTACAAAAGATGTACACGTTCCTACATTCATAGAGAGGACCTGGGGTGTACATAGGAGGTGCATTCTAGGGGGAAGGAAAAAGAGTGAGCCATGTAAGGAAAATTTTCATGTCCCACTAGTAGAAAGCTTCAGTTCATGTTGCATTTATTGGTCATAAATGCTTAGCTTGACCCCAGTAGTGGGGTTACTTACTGAGTATTTTATACTCACCATTTCTCATGTTTATGTTTCAGGTAAGGGCAAGGACGTACTGGCGAATGACAAGAGAAATCCTTGAACGAGCCACTAGGGACCAGTTTTATGCTTCCGCTCATGATATTTAAATTTCTTTCCGTGTTTTTCAACTTTCAATTTGATGTTTGAAACTTACTATTAAGATTTGTTTTTAAACCTACTTATTATCATTTATAATTTATGGATACCCTATCGTCTATGTTTTAATATCTGAATTTAATGAAGGTCTTTTGAGTTCAACTTATTTATTTAGCATTTATTTCACTATAAAAGGATGTTGTTTTAAGTTCCATGCATGCATGTGTTTAGTAACAGCCTAACTTGAGTCCTAGGGGTCGGGTCGTTACAAATAATTTTGGCCCAACTGTACTTACGAGCAATTTTTGAAGGGTGATCGTACTGTTGATTGGTTATATCCAGTGGACACATCAATATATCTGTAGTGTGAAGAGTGCAACTGTTAGTCTTTATTGAAGTGAATGGTCTTTAATGAAGTGCCCAAAATGGTAGGCTTGTTGAGTCAGCGATTTGGCCACTCTCACCCATACAAATCAAAGGGTTGCCTTCATAGGCAAGAGTTCACAACTCACTCAGGATTCATATCGCATTACCTATGTTTATCCTGGTGAAATGTAATTCTCCATTATGAACGACGTCATATAATGAGACTAAATATTTCGTGGTCCGGTCTTATACAAACTCATTTGTATAGAATATCCCCGCTCACATGTCTCCACATGAACGATCAAAATCAGATCATTTGTAGCACTTTACAATAATTTTGACATCTAAAAAGCGGGTCATACTCGTAGTGTCATCAGGATAAAGTATCCAACCTTATCCATCTACTACAGACCATTTAGGTTATCACTTAAATATGATCCATCCGTATGTCCCTACATAATGTTTAAGCTACAAGATAACCTTTAATGTTAGTTTATTGGTTTGTAGTTAATGCAACTAGTTTTAAAATAAAACATCATATACTTTATTACATAAATAAAATGTTTGTACAATACAATTACAAACTATAGGATCCTACAAGATTTAGGGCATCAACCCCAACAATATAGAAATAAACGTATGATAGACGAAGATAAAGTTATTTCAGCAGCTATCAATTTGCAATTTGATTAGCAACTCTTATTTACTTTTAGGGATTAGGAAGAAAATGTTGTATGCGATAAGATTAAGAAGAAGAAGAAAATATTGCATGATGGATAGTGATACAAATGTATCACTGTCTATCACTACACAGTTATACATAACTCAATTCAAAACAAAACAATTATCAATTGAAATCTCTATTAGATAAAACTTGATAGGTAAAACTCTATCTAATAGTCAGTGATAGAACACAAACACAACTCATTGTGAATATCAGCGATAGACAGCGACAAAGATTTATCACCATCCTTGATAGACATTAATAGAACTCTATCACAACGATTTATTTCGATCAATTGAATTTGAGATGAAACAGTTAAATTTCAATAATTGAAGAAAAAGAAGAATAAGATCAACTAGAAAATAACAAAAAGATCACTAAAAAGAAGATAGACTAAAGAAAAAGAAGAACAACTTATTAAATTTCAATTGATTGTGGAAGAAAAACAATATTATCAATTCGATTTGAAGAAGAAGAAGCTAAACACATATAGTGAAAACATTCTGAAAAACCTAACAATTGAAGAAGAAGAAGAAGAACGTACCAATAACAAGGCAATTGCATGATCATCCTCTTTGATTTTTCTGTGAAGCAATCAAATGTTGGTGAATAAACTAAATAATCAAATTTTGGTGAATACGTGATAATTAGAGGAGGAAGAAGAAGTCAGTGGCAATAATAATTTCGAGTGAAGATGTGAAAATCAGAAGGAGAAGACGAACTTTGCGATGATGCGAAGACCTGAAAAATCGGACGATGGAGAAGAATAAATCACGCGAATTTCAAATTAAGAAAGGATAGTTTCTGATATTTTGAAAAAAAATAAAAATAAAAACATTTTCCAGTGTCCTAACTTATTTTGCTATATGTGAAAATAGTTTGCTATTTTTTCCATCTATAACAATCCCTAAAATGAAGCATAGAAGTATAGAATTTAAAATTTTAAATAAGGATAAGCATTGAATGGTTACTTAAGTAGACTAGAAAAACCAACTTTTAAAGGTGATAGACTAGAAAAAGTAGACTCACAATAAAGTCAATAAATTTCACTCTATTTTTAAAAAAGTGAGTTGGCATGACACACAATAGAATATACAAAATTTTCTATACAAGCAAAGTATATGAAATTTTGCCTAAGCCCCAAAATAAGCATAAAAGAACCAAGAAAAAGGACCCTCCGCATTAAAGCTAGAAAATGTGATGCGTGGAAAATTACTGGCTTATGGCGCGAGTAAGCGCGGGCTTCAAACGGCGCCACGTCATCATTGAATTTCGAAGAAAGCTAAACAAAAATAAAAATAATAACCAAAGCGAAAAGTTTCGGCATCGCCAGGTACACGCAAAGCATATCGCTGATTCTTTCTCTTCGCGGCCTCCATCGCTCTCACTGAATCACAACTCAGTACCTATAAATACACCCAATCAACGTTCGGCTCTCGAGCCGTCGTCATTCTTCTCTTCCCTGTCGAAGCCCTAGAGTTTCTCCTCTCGCAGCCTTCAACTTTGCAAAGGTAGATTCTATTCATATTTTCTTGTTTGACTGTTGATGCGTTGTTTGACTGTTCTTGTTTTGTGTTTCGTTTGGATGAATGTAGATTCGCGAATTCATTTTGTTTATTCTTCTGCTTGTATCTTCGTGAAGTTGACTGTTGATTTTTCTAGTCTACTTTTTCATCACGTGGCGGCGGCGGCGGCGGCTTAGCAATTTCAATAGGACTTTTGTTTCTCTATTAACAAATCAATATGTTCCGAAATTCTTATCGGTTTCTTTTCTTTATCATCGTTTGCGAGTTCCTTGCTGCTGAACGCATTCAGCTTTATCGTTTGATTGTTTGTTCTTCATCTATTTAGTGATTTTCTGTTTACCGCAGACTTAGCCCGAAATATTCGCCAGCTATGTCGAGGAAGATGCTCATAGATGGGGAACTGAGCCATCAGGCCGAAGTGGAGGAACACTATGACTTTGATTTATTCGTTATTGGAGCAGGAAGTGGTGGTGTTCGTGCTAGTAGATTTTCAGCTAGTCATGGAGCGAAGGTTACATATATTGACTTATTCTGAAGAGTGCATTAGTTTAGTTTCACGTGTATATTGATGATTCATTTATGGTCATATGTGTAGATTTAACTATCGATATCGTTAACATTTTATATGCTCTTTTCTGCAACTGTTATTCTTATTTGGTATATCTTTTGAACGGATTGATTGCTAACCACTTGCTAATTACATGTGAAAATATGTTGGAAGGTTGGCATCTGTGAACTTCCATTCGATCCAATCAGCTCAGAAGTAGTTGGAGGAATTGGTGGAACGTATGTTGTCCTTCTAAGTGCTCAAAATCTTTTTTATTGTTTTTACAAAGTTGATATAGGAGTCACTAAATATTCTTTATCATGTTTTATCTCATTTGGCAATTTAGGTGTGTCATTCGTGGCTGTGTACCCAAAAAGATTCTAGTGTATGGTGCATCATTTGGTCCTGAGCTTCAGGTTAGAATGTAATTTTTGTAAATTTAATTATAAATGCAATAGTGTTCACTAGTTTTTGTTAGACTCATGGCAACATTTATTTTATTAAAGTCACTCTCCAAATGCACCCTAAAGTCATATTTCATGTCAATAAAAAAATATTTTGTTCTGTAAACGTGAATATTGTAAATAAAGCATGTGTTGTGTTGTGTAGGATGCTCGAAGTTTTGGTTGGGATGTGAATGAGAAAGTAGATTTTGATTGGAAGAAACTTTTACGAAAGAAGGTATGTATGTTACTTAAAGTTGATGTTTTGCATGTGACCTCTATCAATTTCAAAACAAACCATATAGAGTTTGTTTTTTCAATGAAGTACATAAATTCATTTTGAATAAGATTTCTTGGGTATATCTACATAGAGACCTGGACGGTAACTAGGTCTAAGTGGGTTTCCAAAGGTTGCAAGTCCTTAATAAATGTTTTGAATTAAACTTAAGTTCTTTCCATGACTTAATGATAATACACCATCAGTGCAAGTCTGATAGGAAGAAAGGTAGTTAATCCTCTCCAGTTCAAGCAAAGTTATCTGTCTCTAGTTTCTTCCCCTTTTCTTGTGTCTCTTTTTAGAATTTTTGCATTTTGAAACTTTGATGGCGAACAGAAAAAAGTTGTTAATCCCGATGTGCAAAACTGGGAGTTGTGCATTTGATCTCCATGTTTCTTAAAATATTTTGAGAATGTGGCATTTATAGACAAAGCATAATGGTGACCTGCATTCCCCCCAAATGAGATCAAATGCTGGAAAGTCGGAACTTTTTTCCTCTCCTCGTTCTTCTTCTCTTTTATAAGAAACAAATTTTATTGATGTATGAAATTATGAAAGTAGGGCTTGTCCCTGGAGCCAAATGTATGTTTTAGTTGTTTAGGATACAATTTTCAGTTACGTCCAATTTATCATTTCTTATGGCACACATGCCTTTCTCAGACTATTGGCAAAGATTAAGAGTATCTGTTCTTTTCATTTCTTCTAGCACACATTGTTGCTCTCCCTAGTAACACTTCTAGTAACCAGTAAGGAATTGTATTTGTGCCCTTTTATTTTATTAATTCATATACCGGTTTTTCTTGTCTAATATGGAATCATATACTTCTGTTAACTTTTGAACTGCAGACAGATGAGATAGTCCGATTAAATGGAATTTACAAGCGTTTACTGACTAATTCAGGAGTAAAAATGTATGAAGGAGAGGGAAAGATTGTTGGTCCACATGAAGTTGAGGTGACACAACTTGATGGTACCAAAATATGCTATTCAGCAAAGCACATACTGATTGCAACTGGCAGTAGAGCTGTCATTCCTGATATTCCCGGGAAGGTAGCAGGCTGCTCTCTCTCTCTCTCTCTCTCTCTGTTTCCTTTTCTTTTCTCTCTGTTGAACGGAATTACTTGACGTCACCTTTTAATAATAAGTATCTGATGCTATCCATTTCTGTGGAGAAATTTGCCGACTTTTGTTGTTTTAAATGCTTATGAAGAAATTGCGTACATGTATATATCCTGAATTTGATATTAAATTTTCGTGTAAGTTAAATTCTTTGTCAACATTTTCTTAAAACAATCTTTTCATTATTAGAAGTGTTAATTCCTAAGGAGACCTGAAATTCTGTTTGTTTATTTTATTTGATTTCCTTAACCATTTTCTCCACATCTTTTATATTGGTCTATCTAGTTGTCTATTGCCTAATGGAGATGAGAGAGAAATATATAATGTGAATTATGTTCTGATACGACTTCGATCTATACGCACTAAAAGTCTTAGGGGTTTTGAGAAGTTATGTGGTCATGCTGATCAAGAAAGTTGCACACATGAACAGTGATTTAAATTCAGTAAATTGCTTTAGGGATTTGATTGGACATTATTGTATTCACATGACTGTCGTTCTAGGTATGAAAATTATGCTATCTGTGTACCCATTTGTTCATAAACGTGGATTCTTACTGCCAATTGGTTGCAGAGTAATGCTATACTTTCAACTGAGGAGTTTTTTGTATGGATATACAATTCAATTTATACCTTATCTGTCATTAAATTCCACATATTTGGCTCCATTTTATATCTAATTTTTCTTTTCCGTTTGCAACTTTGAGGACTTAAACCATTGTGTGAACATTTATTGACATGAATGCTGGTTGTATTTGCTTTAGCATATCAAGTATCTGAGACCTTGATGCACCTTTTTTGTCTGGTAAATGTGGGCTTACTTTTGGAGAACTTTTGGTTCTGCCGATGCTATTCTCTTGAGGCCCAATCATTGGATTTAATATTTTCCTCTTACTTTACTGTTGAAAATTTCTAGGAGTGGGGGATAACATCCGATGAGGCTTTGAGTCTAGAGGAGTTGCCTAAGCGTGTCGTGGTGCTTGGAGGAGGGTGCGTTCTCTCTCTCTCTCATCAATACATCTTCATCGTGTTTTTTGATGGAGGATCATAACTTCTTTTCTGTTGTTAGGTACATTGCTGTTGAATTTGCTTCGATCTGGAATGGTATGGGTGCTAAAGTTGACCTATGTTTTAGAAGGGAACTTCCGCTAAGGTATAACACACCTTATTCCATGCTCTTTAACCCTTTTAATGATTTTTGAAGGATCAAACTGCCTCATACTTAGATACAGATTGTAGAAACTGTATGATGTGGTGCAGTGGTTGCTGTTGTCTTCTTCAACTCTAATAACCATTGACCATTTTCCCTTTGGGACCAATTATTGACGAAGACATTCAAACATGATCCCAAAACAAAAAATAACAGGAAATAAAAGACGAAAAAATATGACCATGTGGATGCATCTGATAGGAATCAAATAGAAACCTCTTAGTAGATTCAAAGAAGCCCGAAAGCAGTACAAACTGTTCTTCCTCCCACTCTCGAGAGAAGAAAGATAAAACAGTTTCCCGCCTACAAGACTGCATATAACACCCCCCCCCCCCCCCCCCCCCCCCCCCCTATCTCTCTAACTGTCGGTGGTTCTAGTAGGTTCCACTACTAGAAGGTATTTCTCCCCCAATAACCATCTCTTTACCCTTCCTACCCTTGTGCTCATACTTATATATAACTGGTGGCCTAACAGCATCCTGATACTATCAATGGCTATGTGCTGGTGTCTTTATTATGTTATGCTACTGCTCTAGGATACTATGATTAAAAACGTTATATTTCAGAGGTTTTGACGATGAAATGAGAGCAGTGGTTGCAAGGAACCTGGAAGCCAGAGGAATTAATATGCACCTAAGAACAAATTTGACAGAAGTACTTTCCATGATTTCTTGCTCTTTTGACCTATTTTAAATGTTTCATTTGTACGCATTTAAGAAGATAATACTGGTCCCAATTTTCTGTGAACTCAGTTGATAAAAACAGAGGACGGAATAAAAGTTATCACAGATCATGGCGAGGAGTTGTTGGCAGATGCTGTGTTGTTTGCGACTGGTAGTTATCTCCTCACTTTTAATAACCTCTTGAAAAAAATATTGCACTCATCTGTATTTTCCTTGAGGTCGTGAATGGTGTCTATTTTATGAAAAGTAGGAGGCAATTTGATAGAACCAGCAAGAGAGAGAATAATAGAATCTAGACTTTACAGACTTTATTTGCAATGGCTTAAATTGTATGATCCTGAATTCTAAATAAGAATGTGCCAAATGATTCGCTAGAGATTCAGATTAATAAATCTTGGGTTAAAAAGAAAAAAAAAATGTTTGGGTCAAAATTACTAGAGAGATTCAGATCAATAAACCTTGGATGATGCAACCAGTCACCACAAGGTTTTCAGTTCAGCCTCAAAACTGAAGCACTGCAGTTGGATTAAACTAGAGCTGATGTTCTAGATGGGGGTTACCTGGAGCTGGAAAGGTAGTGAGGGAAGGGAGATTTATGGAGTACAGCCTTTAAATCATTTACCAGATGAGCGAGTAAATGAATGGTTCAGTGGTTAAATGGTTGAGTTGTGAACCCTTGAAGCATAAATGTTGTAGGTTCCAACCATATTGGTGTCCTATTGAGTATCAATATGATTTTTCCTAACATCAAAATGTTATAGAGTCAGGTAGTTTTCATGTAGGTTAGTCGAGGTCTGCTTCAAGTAAGTGGCCCCGAATACTGCACAATTATAATAGAAATGAATACTTGTTTGTTTTATAATTTGACAACTTCATCTGCATGAATATCTGTAGTCAGAATTAGTCCCTAAGTTTGTTGTATGGAGTTTTAGGATGAGATTGACCGGATTAATGTTAATTTCTGGTTGTAGAGTGCTTTTAAATGTTTGGTGGTTCTCTCAACTCTCAAGTATGACATTGTTATTTGCATGATACGTTGATAAGTGACGAGTTTGTTACAGGTCGTGCTCCTAATTCAAAAAGATTAAATTTGAAAGCAGTTGGTGTCGAAGTTGATCGTCACGGTGCTGTGAAGGTCATATTATCTATCTTGCCCTTTTTTACTATTGCATATTGTTTTCGCGGCCCACTGGGTTGTTGGTCTTGTTAGCTTCCTTTTTTTTTGTTGGCTCGTTTTGTTTTTGGCTTTCCATTTTTTGTATTGTGCTTGTTTATTAAACATTCGTTCTAATTCATGTTGCTTTTTTGGTTAAACAAAATGCACATTTTTTTCGAAATCTTTTTAAAAAACTGCATCTGCTTCATGTTGCCATCTAATTGTCACCTATAAAGATCTGAATGTGATTCTTCTCCTCTAAACTGATAGTTGGGGCAGCTAGTCTTTCATCTGTAGGTTATTGCACACCTGGGATGTTGACCTAGAAATATTTATACGACTGAGTGTTGAGTGCTGCTATAAAACGTGAAAAGCTGTAATTAGGGAACGTAAGAAAGGTGAAATATGAGTTGTGACATTTATATCTGCTAATATGCCTAATCTAGTTACCAGCTAATATGCCGCCAAGCTCATAATAATTTGTGCAGATGGAGACTTTGAATGGAAAAGAATTGGAACTAGCTACTTTCACCTGACCAAGCTGCTTTAGCTAGTTTTGATGATTTTAACGAACGGAAGTTTCCTTTTAATCCATTTAAACTACCCCTTGTAAAATGAAAATGGTATTTAATGAATTAAACTACCCCATTGGATGGACTGTATTTTTATCCTGGGCAGATTTGTGGTGTTTGCCACGTTTACTCATTTGGTGTGCCGTTAGCTTAATTCTTCATTGGATGATCAGTATAGTTATGTTGAATGGGATTATCCGTTTTCATTCACTTATTGTGCATGCCATTATAAGGAATTCTTTGGCTTGTTTCTGTTCTTACTAGTATAGGAAGTTACAAAAATGTTTCCCCCGTCCAGGTTGATGATTATTCACGCACGACTGTACCTAGTATCTGGGCTATTGGAGATGTTACTAATCGAATGAATCTTACGCCTGTGGCTCTAATGGAGGGATCATACTTTGCTGTATGTATTGTATTGTTTTCTTTCGATATTAATCTATTAAACCACTGCTCCTTTCTCATGAATATTTTAAATATTAGTCCTGTTAATTCTGATGGCACTTCAATCCTATATTTCTTTTTCTATTTATTTGCAGAACACTGTTTTTGGTGGTGAACCTACCAAACCGGACTACAATTTTGTACCCTATGCCGTATTCTGGTAAGAAATTGCTGTCTTTTAATAGAATTTTTGTTGTTATATTCCAATAATTTGTCTGTATTTCAAATGCAAATTGAGGATTATGTCCATTAACATTTGTGTACCTGCTCGAGGAAAATAGTATGTTCATAACACTAAATTTAACGCAAATAAGTCAGCTGCTGCAAATATTGAATAGGTCACTTGATTGAAGAATATAATCTGCTCAATCTTGCCAGAAAAATAGTGGTTTCTTCCCCTCTTTTTTTTTGTGTTTGTGTTTGTGTGTTGGGTAGTGGGGGTTATATGGTTAACAACCATTCACTAAAATGGTTTTACAATCAAGAAACCACAAAAGCCAAAGGACTTCTAAAATTTTCACTCCAATATGTATAAATCTAGGGAAGGTTCTTGAAATCCTTATGTTGGGAGAAATGAAGAGGAAAAGAGCAAGATATAAGGGAGATCATTATGTCCGTCTAGACTTTTGTTTCTGTTACATGTTGAATTGAGTTCTTATTTATTGTTAGATTGATATCTAAGTATGCATTATTCAGTTGCACATGCTTCTATTAAAGTACTTTCCAGCGAACATTTTATTGTAAGCTCATCACTAATCCATCAATTTATTCTACTCGATTGCAGTATTCCTCCTCTCTCTGTTGTGGGCCTAAGTGAAGAAGAAGCTGTAGAGAAGGCAAAGGGTGACATTCTGGTGTACACATCTTCGTTCAATCCAATGAAGAATACAATCTCTGGGTACGTAAAACTTATTTAGATCAAAACTCGAATAAATCAATAATATTACCATGCAATCATTGATGTGTGGTGATTATGGGTGAGATTTGATTGTGACTGAAACTGTAGTCCTCAATTTGACATACCTTTCCATTTCTTGATGAATATGCTATCCAGAAAAATGTGTTCTAAGGCCTAACTTTCTTAGGGTACCAATTTAAATTCCCAATTAACTCAAGTTAATTAATACATGAAAAACCAGAACAGAAGAATGGTACCTGAATACTAATGCAAATCAATTACGTAGTTTATCTTTAACATTACTCTTTGTATGAAAGGAATTTCTAATTGCCATCTAGGCGTTTGGGAAGTGGCTTTTATATTTTCTCAAACTATCATTTGAATCAAACCATTTTCTAGTGACATGCTCACTTGGGCAGTTAGTCTGAGCTCCTCGGTGTGATTAATATTTTAGTTGATACACTTTCTTAATTATGGGCAATTTCTTGTTACTTATATGCAATATGCAATTCTGATTATGTTATAGCCGACAAGAGAAGACAGTCATGAAGCTCGTGGTTGATGGCGACACACAAAAGGTCCTTGGTGCATCGATGTGTGGTCCTGATGCTCCTGAAATTATGCAGGTACTTTTTGTAATTAATTTAGAAAATATGGTCTTATTTGCCACACTCTATTATAGGACTAGTATTTCATTTACTTCTTAAAAAATGGACCAAACAAGTAAGACTTGGGCCAGGCACTGCCGATCCTTAACTTTTCCATTTATTTGTGATTCATAATAAAGTTGAAGTTTGGTTTGCAACATTTACATGGCATGGCTCGTTTCAGGGAATCGCTGTCGCTCTTAAATGTGGAGCAACCAAGCAACAGTTTGATAGCACTGTAAGTTTTCATCTAATCTCCTTTGCCCTTATAGGATATAACTTCTAGAATAATTAGAAAATGATGATTTTTCAAGCACTCATAATATTATTAAACAAAGAATATGGTAGTTTGCTTCGAATTCCAATGATCTTGTTTGCCCTTATTTACGGATGGAGTGGAGAGAGGTCCTCCTGGTTAGTCAAGGTTGTAAGTAGCGGTAAGTTAGGCTTATTTGGAATAACTTTCCAAGGACTTAGAATAGGAGTTTTAAAGTGTTAAAAAATGTGATTTTAAAATGCCCTTAACGACAAGCATTGAAGCATTCTCAAGTGTCTTTAAAGTTTTCCAGAAATAATTTTGAACTCGTATTTAAGCATTGGAACTTGAAACAGGTCGGAATACACCCATCTGCGGCAGAGGAGTTCGTGACGATGCGAAGTGTAACTAGGCGAATTGAAGCAGGTAGCAAATTGAAAACAAACCTTTAAACCCACACCCACATTTTACTGGAGCGTTACAAGATGCCACGTCTCGATGGTAAGTAAAATATGGTTCTGGTTTTGTTAATTTGCAGAAATGTCACTACGGGCATATATAGATCAAATTATATATAAATAGTTTTTTTTTTTTATTTATTTGGTTGGAATAAGAAGTTCGCCAGGTCAAAATATGTGAGCCTGGGGTTATTAGTTATTATTTATAATGGGGCTTTTTTCTTTTTTTACCGAACTAAGTTGGTAATATTTCGGTTAAATGTGTAAATTTTTACTGGATTACTTCCTTAGATTATTTTATATTGTTGTCAAAGAGTTTCTAGGTTCTGGATATCTCCTCCATGTGGAGTTCACTCGTTGGTTTATCCGGTTTGAAAGGTATAATTTGTGTTTGTTTTATTTGTTTGTAATTTTCGAAATTCGTTTTGCGAAGTTTGGTTGTCTTGGTAACTTTTCTTAATTGATAAATTTTAGTTCAGTCTTTAAATTTTGATTAAGTTTACCTTTTCCCTTTAGCTGTTTGTTTACCTGTCGGCTGCCCTACTTATAATCAATGAATTTTTGAAAAAAAAAATTATAAAATAAAAAATATACTTAACATTTAAGGATATAGTCATGAATTATTTTTATGACAATCTATGGAAATGTTGACATATCAGCAAAAGAAAAAAATCATGTCTAACTTTTTGTTATTTTAAGCCCCGTGTGATATTATTTTGTTTTTACTTTTCATTTTTGAAAATGAAGCACATGGATATTGCTTTCATATCCAAATTTCTTCTCTTATCTCCTTTTCATCAATAGTTTAAAAAATCAAACAAATTTTTTAGAACTAAAAATAATATTTTAAAATATTATTATTATTAATATTATTTTGAAGTTAAAATTCAACAATTTTTCTTAAGAAAGATGGAAATCATTTGAAATAGGTTTAATTTTAAAAAACAAAAACAAAAAAAAATCTTATGATTACCAAATGGGATTTTCAACTTTCTTTTTTAAATATTTTTTATATCTTTTTTAAAAAAGTGCATATTTGATTTATTATTAAATGAGTTTTTGTTTTCTAATGGGAAAAAATATACATACTGTGAATTTTATACTTAGATTAAATAGTTAAATATGTTTTGATTTTATTCTCTATTTTGTGAAAACTAGTTTTTTTACTACCTGTGATTTTGAGAATATTTATGGTTTTAATTACAAATTGTTTTTGCAATTTTTTAAATCAAAATTATTCTAAATATGCGAATTATTTTATACGTTCCTTAATCGACGTGGCAAAAAAAATTCAGAGATTGAAAAGAATGCTTTCATGCATATCTTTTCATCTCTATTATTCTCAAATCTTTAAATAATTTGATTTTGGTGCATAAAAAATTACTCGAGCCTTTTCTTAAAAAAAGAGAATGGGCTTATTTTAACTTTTGGTACTAATTATTTCACAAGAATCTTGTACGTTTCAAAACCAAACATGTCAAAAAAATTTGTTAAATAATTTATGAAAGGGTCATGGTAAGAGTCGAAATAACTTCACTGAGGTTGGAAATTAAAATGAAACGGGAATCAGAATTCAAATTTAGATTTTCTACATTTACAAACTTGACAGTCTTGAACTTGAAAAAAATGATAAATTTAGTCTCAATGCCGATTGCATTTTTGGGATGATCGAGGAAATATGAAGTGGACAGGTGCGAAATTACGGATTTAATTTCTTAACTCGAATGTTTTATTTATTTGGTTCATTAACTTTCTTATATTTATTAAGTTCATAAAATTTGAATGGAATATATCCTTCCAATTACATGAGTTTTAAACTCAACCTATCTATTCGTAAGGTAAATTAGCAAGCACTGCATGATCTACAACATTGATAGCAGAAACTATCTAAATAAGAAATTAATAGTATCTTCGGGTGTTATTTTAAAATAGTTAAATATCATTTTTGTCAGTAAAATTACTATGAAATACGTCTTTGATCCTCAAGTTAATTTAATATTTAACTTTACACTTTTTAATGCAATTTCAAATCATCAAAAATAAAGTGATTTCAACAATTTTAAAATTATTCCAAAATATGTCATAAGAATCGAATTTGTCTAAAAATAGAATATAAATCATGGAGAATTAATTCTAAAATAGGAGAAACTTAGATCAGTTGACTAGATAACTCTATAGACTAAACAACTCTTTTTTCTTTTCTTTTTTTTCTTAAAGAAAAATTAAAAGCTCTCTAGCATTAACATTCAGGACAAATTAAGACTACTTACAGTCATAATGCAATCTTCTATTGAGTTTTTTAATCTTTAAAATTATCTAATAGCCCTAACGTAAGTACAGGATAATCTGAATACTTTCCCTCGTAGAATTGATAATAATGTCCATTATCCCCCCGACTTTTGTAGCCTATCATGGGTACTTTAGAACCCATAAATCTGCCCAATTATAATGCCAAGGTGGAGTTTTTTTTTTTTTATTTATTATTTTATTTTTTATTACAACTATGGTGGGGGTTAAAAAGATTATTACATCGTCTTATTTTTACTGTATATATATAATATAGATTCGAAAGAGGTATAACAAAATTGAATAAGAGCTTAATAAGTAAATAATTAAGAGCCGTTATTTACAACGGATAAGTAATCATACCTACGTAACTGTCTTCCCTTCGCATACGTCGCATATTATATAACCAGCGCCTTCGCAATACGGACATTTTGCTCCTTCATCCACCCATTCCAGAAACTGCATCAATACAACCGAATCAATTCTTTTTTTCTCTCACAAAATTACCAGAGAAATATTCACCCATATCTTAAAACTTAGGGAATGGAAATGGGTGCACGAGTGATTTCACCTGTGGTTCGATATTTGGCTCACCACTTCCGTCGCATTCTGAGAAAATAAAACTGGTTGATTATCGAAAATGACGCGAGTAGAATTTCAAGAGCATTCAATTTGTGCGTGTGCACGTGTGAGCAACAAATTGAAGCTAGTTCAACAAGTGGGGTAGGGGATTTGAATCTCTGACCTCTAGACCTAGATCAAGAATATATGTTTTAACCAATTAAATTATGTTCATATTAAAGTTAAAAACGGTTTTATACACATCTTTTTAGTTAATACTTCTAGAGACTCATCAAATGTCATAACAGAGTTTCTAAATATGCTTGGTCTTGAAGTGTTTTTAGAGCCTATTATGTTTGTACAACAGATAGAATAGGTCCTCTTGAACTAAGGTATTAGTGGTAAAGTCTTCTTAAAATATGACAAATACTTCCAAGACTTTTTACTAGAACATTAGATAATCCAATCATACCCGGCTCAGTACTTGGAATTAGTTCAATTTATTTTCTACACATTCAAATGTCTAAATTTAATCTTAGTATTTTGAACTAATCTTAAATTTAACAAGTTTCAAAATATAAAGATCAAAGTAGTATTTTAACCTAAAAAGAAAAGAAAAGAAGGCACTTAAAACATATGATCGGTAATCATGTACCTGAGCATAACAGACGACCCTCCCCACGACAAGTCAGACACTTGGTAGATATGTCTTTGGTTTTGCCGTCAGAAGCTTTTCCATTTGAACTATGAAGTCGTGCGGGGTCTTCCCATCGGTTCTCTCCTATGAGAAAAACTCGCTGTTGGGAAACATCAAAACTTTCACTACCTTCTTTAATTACTGTCTTCTGGATCTCTGATATTTCAGTTATTGAATTAATAACAGTTCCATTTTCACTTCCCTGCAAAAGAAGAAAAAGCACCGAGTAGAAGAACAATATTCAGAATGCAAGCATTTAGATCCTATTTCATAACTATTTGGTTTTTTTAGTTATGGCTTCTGAAAATGAAGCTTATAAATACTACTTCAATTCACAAGTTCCTATGTTTTGTTATCTACTTTCTACTAATGTTTTAGAAACCAAGCTAAGTTTTGATAACTAATAAAAGTAGTTTTCAAAAATCTGTTTTTGTTTTAGAATTTGACTAGAAATTCAACTGGTGAACATCATAATTGAAAAACAGTTTAAGTACTATTTTGATTCCTAAACTTTGAATCTTGTTCTACTTTAGTCCTTAAACTTTCAAAAACGTCTATTTTAATTCTTGAACTTTTAAAAAGTGTTCATATAGGTCCTTGCTGTTAAGATTCTGTTAACTTTTAAGGATGAAATCTATTTAAAGATGAAATTACATTCAACATGGATTAAGCAAGATGAAGGTGAAGTAAAATGTCAATGACCAATGCGTCCAAATAGTGAATCAGTCAAAATCTAGAACCCAAAATGACTTTTGAAACTCTATACAAATCGCTTTACCATCTAATTTAAATTTGAAACCCTAGATTTTTTTAGCATGATTAACTTATTTGGCAACATAGTTATCCAAAAATACAAGTCATCTCACTTAAGAGTTAATAGAATTTTAGTAGTAGGGAGCAAAGTAATTTTTAAAAATTTAGGAACTAGAATGGTTGTTTTTGAAAGTTTAGAGACAAAAATATAACAAGATTCAAACATCACGACCAAAATAGGTTTTAAACTTTGAAAAATGATAGNTATTTGAAAAAGAAACCCTACCCATCCGAGCCTAATATTCAGTGTCAGACAAAACAGTAATCCTACAACTGCCAACACTTAAAAGATAAAATGACGAAAAAATTTGCCTACGAGTTCATTGAAAGTAAAATTGACCCCCAAAAAAAAAAAAAAAAAAAAAAAAAAAAAACAATAACCACAAGATGATTAACATCAAATTCTGTGAGAGAATGGTACTTGATTATAAATTTAAATTGTATCAATGGAGCAAATACTTCTTGTATTTGGCTCTTTTATGGCCTTCTTTATGTAAGTCCCAGTATCTTTCATTTTTTTTTCCAATGAAATCAGGTATTTCATAAAAAAAAAAATAAAAAAATAAAAAAATAAAAATGGAGCAGAAACTGCTTCTAGGCTCTCCTTTCGAATAAACCTTGTCAAGAAAAAGTATATTGGAAGGTTCCTAAGCAACGCATTACTTACTTAAAGATATAGGAAGAAAATTGACTGTGGGCTCTCGAGTATCAAATTTATTCTCCAACTAAATCATACAAGACAGACAGTTGCACCCACTAGTTACTTTCCATCTAAGAAAAGAAAACCAAACATCCACTCTATACTTCTATCGACCAGAAAGACATCTGATTATCGACCAGAAAGACATTTGATTCTGATTCAAACACATATATGAAATAAAAAGTTTTCGAACATACTCTCTGATCTGTTGGAATAGTCCCTTTTTCATCTGTTTTGGCATCTGATCCAGCACTCTCAGTCACTTTCTCTTTGTATAAAATCTCAAGAAGGTCTGTAGTCATTATACCATCTTCACGGAAACCTGAGGCGGCCTATTAAATAAAAGTATATACACCATAGCCACACAGTGTCACGGATTGAAAGAATATGGACTTAATCTTCATAAATTTCATTGAATTAGTAAAGAATGAAAGACTACTACCAATTCCAGAGCAATCTTACCTGCCAAGTCTTAACAGCACGCTCAGTTCCACTGGAGAAACTTGAAAATTCCATGTCTTCTTCACCTGAGTAAAATCCTAGCCTCAGCAATGCTTCCTGACATTTCAGTAGAGACAGAACAATACAGAAGCATGTTCTTCAATGATCTTCGTAATAAAAGAAATTAAAACACCTCAATTGCCTAATATCAGGAAAATAACCCTCACAATACCAAAGAAGTCCACAAGATAGAGACTCGATTAAACTGAATTTCATATAACCAAACATATATCTCAACTTCTACCAAAGTGTTCAATCGACTGTGTTCATAAGCCTATCTATCACGTCTAGCAGGATTAAGTTTTGGTCGGCTTCATTCTACTTAATTCTATCCTTTCAAGCAGTAGGCTTCAAATGCATATAACGATCATAAGCAAGTTTGATTTACCAAACAGGTTGCATACGATTAAGAAACTCGATTAAATTCTATCGAAGACAGAAAACCGTAGGAACAAAAGCAGCACAGAACTTAAAACTCGCCTTCTAATATTTGATAGAAGAAATGCATATGTCAAGCAGACCTGCATCGCTAGGACTTCCGCTCCTTCCGAACCAATTCTCAAAGACTTCCTCTCCTTCTTCACCTCCTTCTCCGCCTTACTTTCTTCGGAAAACCTAACGACTTCTTCAACAATTGTCTTCTTCTCTATCTCCACGTCCTCTTCACGAGTACTCTCATCCAACAAAATGCGACCCGCCGTCGGCCCGCTCTCGGCGATCAGATTCTTCTCCTTCAAGACCTGCAACAGGCCGGCGATGTTCGCAATAGTATCCGACACCGAAACCGTTCCTCCTTGAACTGAATTTCGGCGTTCTAACGCTTGAATTTGCAGCTTAAGTTCAGTAATTTCCTGCAGAAGCGACTGGCGTTCTCTGGCCCAACGCTGCTCTTCGCGGATCCACCGTTCCTCTTCGCGAAACCAGCGTTGCTCCTCGCGGAGCCATCGGAGCTCCTCGCGGTCATTGCTAGCGGGATTCAAAGAGCGGCATACGAAGGAATTGGGAAGAGAACGAGATGATGAGAGGTTAGGAGATGAGAAGATTGAGAGAGAAGAGGAGAAGAAGGGGCGAGGAGTGAGATGAAGAGAAGGATTGAGAGGAAGAGTAATGGAGGAAGACATTGAAATCCAGCAGAGAAACTGAAAGGAGAGTGGAAGAAAGAGGAGAAATGGAAGAACGCAGAGAGTTTGAGAAGATGATTTTCCGATGGGGAAAATCTCAGACTGGCCATTTAAAACCACACGTTTTGCGTGAAGCTACTGGCGGGAAATCCCAGACATCAGCCAGCCAAAGCCATATAGCCATACCATCAAATTATTATTATTATTTACTTATTTATTTATTTATAAATTTTTCACTTAAAACTTTTTTTTTATAGAAATCAAACACTATTTTCTTTTTGCTATTTCTGTAAATAGATATTTTCTTTATCTATAAAAATTTCTTTTTTTATTTGATCAGTAATTTTTTTAATTATTATTATTATATATAGGGTAGAAAACCGAATTTTAACTTCAAAATTGATAGTACAACCACCATCATTTTGAAACATACAATTAAAGTAATTGATATCTAAAATTGATTTAGAGTTTGTTTGGATTGATTAGAGAGAAATATTTTTTAAAAAATGTTTTTTATTTAAGTTTTAAAAAAAACGATTCAAAGTACAATTTGAAAGTGTTCCAAAATCTATTTTGAATGGTTCTCAAATAATTCAATTTTTTTCAAAATGACTTATTTTCAAAATTAAAATTTAAAGAATTAAATCAAATACACTCTCGACTATACGTTCAAATCTGTAATAATGTAGGTTTCTATTTGATAATAATTTTTTAACTGTAATAATGTTTTAGTATCAATATATGTCTACTATTTGAAATAATGCATCACATCAAGTTCAAGCTTTTGTTTTATTTTTGATGCATTGAATATGGTCTTGAATCTCTTGGAAATAGTTCACAATCCAACCAATTTTCATCTTATAGTAGGCAAAAGGTCCAGATGACATTGATTAGCAATATTTCAAAAATAAAATAAAAGCTTGATGCAATCTCTGACTAGATGTTTCCATTATGTAAAACATACAAAAATCATATTAGTTGAGGTTTTTTATTTTAATAGTTACAATTACACTCTCAAGAATCAACTTCTTAAATTGATGTAAACAACTCAACTTCAATGGTATACAATATTAAAGTTTATACATTTATTAACTTCATTTTACAACTCTATATCTCAAATACAAATTTACTAACTCCAAACTTGTTAACTCTACTCCATGGCCAAACACCCCCTCAAATTTTAACCATCATTCCATTATATGAACGACACATAATTCATTATTTAAAAGTGGTGATTAAATGGAAAAATATATATATATAGAAGTCAAAACCAACATTTTTTAAAGTTCAACCGAGATGGATTGAATTCTTCATCCAAATATACATTTATTCTCTTTTCAGAAATTCTCAAAACTACTTTTATAAAATTAAAAATAGTATTGATATTTTAATTCAACTAGATTAAAGATTCTAATAATGGAATTTATTTTAGACCTTGGGAAAACTCAATGTTCACCAAAATAAAGTACAACAAAGATGAATCAATGCATTGCCACCTCTCAGTCTTCCAAGTTGCCAATAAGAAGCGTTTCAACCTCGGTGAGATGCGACATTTGATGATAATATACATAAACGAATCTCATTTCAAAAATAACTTTATTATACAACCGAAATCTTGTCGTCGATCCAATATATGGCCATCATTATCTCGTAGGAAGTACATCATACCATTGCTACCATTAATAATACCAAAGTTTTCTACACCAAAATGTAGACAAGAACTTTGTTGAAAGGGCACTAACACAAATCTCATGCCCTCAATGCTTCAATGGCAGAAATAGATCATCTCGGGCATCGTCTATGCAGTTGGCGGTTTATTTGATCTTAGTCCAGTTTCACATTAGAATAGAGGAGGGTGTCCCTCGTGAGAGGCATCCTTAGAAGGCAGCACGACTGCGGCAAAAGGATGAAAGGTCAACAAGAATCAAATTCACCCAAAATGTAACAACCATGTTGTCACATTTTAGTCCAGTTTTACATAAATATTAGCCAAAATAAGATTCGGAGTACACAGTCAAAAAAGATGAATGTCAAAAGTCATTATGGCAATTCTAAAAGAAAGAGCTTGATCATGAAAATGTAATTGTTCAGTTATGCATAAAAAAGTTTGTTTCCTGAAGTCCTTGGCTTAATTTTGCGCCTCCCCACCCCCCCCCCCCCCCCCAAAAAAAAAGGTTGTGACTTGGTGGTAATGCTCTCCCTTATTTCAACACTATAGCTATACTATTCTCCTTTCAAACTAGAAAGGTCTTTTGTAATCTCTCCCTTGGGGCCTTCCCCTTTCTTTTGTAATTTCATATATCATCAATGAAATTGTTTCTTATCTAAAAAACAAGTCCTCAGGCTTAAAAGTCTATGTACTTGAATGTTTCCCAACTTTTCTGGAGCATTTACATTTATTGCTTTTGTAAACATAGTGGCTAAACAATTCCAAGTAGATATTGTATAATTGTTTGGTTTTCTGCAATTTTTTCCGTCCCTCTGTGTAAATAACCCAATATTGGTTCACAGTCAATATTGCATTACTTCCTTAGAATGAGTCTACAGGTTTCCTAAAATTTGATGAGGATTACTCTCCAGAAGCACCAAAAATTAAAATGAACTGCTAATTAGTTGAGAGTTCAAAGACAGTAGTCAGTCATATGTCTAAGGTCACAAAAATTAATACCCATTGTAGATTAAAAAAAAGGAGAAAATAACATATCTAAACTAGATGGAGCATAATGGAGTAGAGGTGCAAAATTTACCCCCATAAGAGTAGCAATCAAAAGGATGATTCCTGTGATCCAGGCAAGGGTTGTCCTAACCAATATCACTTCGTGAATAGTTGTGTTAACTTTGACGTCTTCCACCAGCCAACGTGGAGTCAACAGATGGTTAAACATCACATTTAATCCTTTTTCTGCCTTTGTTGATGATGAACCAGAAAAGAAAACAACTCCAACAATTTCACCTGCAAATTAAATTAAAGGTATCCAAGTAAAAACTATCATCTTAAAAACCTAAATGCTTTGTTCAAAAATCAAAAGGGGTGCTATTGACGTTAATACACATACTCGTGAAGTCATCATTGAGCAAGAATAAAGTCAAAGCCAATATGTAATATATCGGGTTAAATAAAATTGACAAAAATGGGCAGCTGAAAGAGAAAATAGCTTAATAATGATTAATTGATACGCTCCTCAAACCAGAGCAACTGAGCACTTACCATCATATGCTTTTTGGAGTAAGTGGAATATCTTGGACAAAGCAACGATAAATAGTCTAGATCTATTATCTGCATCTCCTTCAGAATCACTTTCATCTTGGAATGCCTGCTAAACCGTTGGTGAACATTGGTTATAATAAATTTACGCATTGTTTTTCAAGATAACAAAGAAAAAGGTGGCTACACTATTGAGGAAATCAAAACACAATCACATTCAATATGTTTTTATTTTGTTGAAAAACCGGTTTTTTTCAAGAAGGCAGCAGAGTCGAGGTAAGGTTTCAGGCTCCCAATGGGCACACCACCCACTATGACCCATAAGTACTATAGTTGTGTAACGCCATAAAATATAGCACTAATAACCACATCTGTGTCTCTACCAATGTTTAATATTTGGTGTTTGCAACTAAAACAAGGTTGAATAAATATTGCATGATAGGAACAGAAGTTGAATAACAGTCATCCAAAAAAAGAAACCATCAAAATCAAGGAAAACAGCATACCTTGATGCTATTGAAAGAGCCAGTGATGAGCTCAGATGGACTTTGCACATTTTGTGACAAATCCTCGTGAATGTGAATAGCTCTCTTAATATTGTGAAAGAGACACAAAAGACTACCTATGAATTCTCTGTCCCCTGTCTGCAAATAAGATAATGCACCCATGAACACATTAATAGAAATGGTTATAGAATATAACCAGATAACATTCTAAACTGATCAAGTAAAACCTTAGACAGATGAAAATTGATCATAGAATCATCAGTCAAGCGCACAGTAAACTCTCCATTTAAAGTTTGTGATGCATCAGCAACATATGATCCACCAATGAAAGATGCCTAGTCATATATTCAAACAAATTATAAATAAAAAATAAAACATGTAAAAATATAGGCATCTAATCATACGATAAAAATCTTGATTCACGACTTACAAATTCGCTAACATCTTTATCAGTATAATCTGACAACGGTTCATTCAAAGGAACAACAGACACTTCATCCTCACCTGCTAATAACAAGCATTAGAAACGCCAAGGGCAGCTGAAAATATTCTGGGGGGAAAAAAAAGCAAACCAATATTGATTTTGGAAGGAACAAATACCAGGAAGTTGGATGTCAGCACTCTCAGAACCTACATTAACCTTGCTTGTAAGGACATTGCTGGACATGCCACTTTCTAGGCTTAAAATTTCAGGGTCTGGAAGTATCAGAATTTAAAAAGGTTAGCATCTTTAAAAAAACATGCAAACAGAGAATAAAATTTTCAATTTCATTTTCAAATTACTGCAGAGACCATATTCTCCTTTAATTTCAAGCATAAAAACTGAACGAGGCCTATCAAGCGGATTTGGCATCAAAATCCCATTCAGCTGCAAAAGTCATTAATAACATGATCAAAACGTTACAGCCACAGACATAAGTAAAATTTAAACTAAAACTTCTGCAGAACTTATCAAACAATTAAGAACCTTAGATGAACCCGAAGCTGAAAGTGTTGAAGGTGGCGCAAAACCAAGCAGGACTGACACAGCAGCACCAACTTCTGGCAGTGACATTGAACTAAACTGTGGAAATCAAATATGTGAGCATAACATGAGAAGATTGGGTAATATTTTATCTCATAAGAATAACAGAGCAAAGTTCTATTCAACATACTGTCACATTAATATTTCCCACTGAGAATACGGGCAAGCAATTGGGCATAATATGGTAATACAATGACAGAACATTTAAAATTACTCATCGATGGTCGAATAGGCTGAAACTAGAAGGGTTCACAACGATGTCAGACGATCACCGTCGACAACAACCTAGAAAGTCCTTTTAAATTTCAACACCACGAAATGTGACGCATAGGTTTTCTTAGATCCATTCAGAGTGGCACATCACTTTCAATCAGACTACGGCTGATACCACTTATTAGAGAGATGAACTCGTGAATTCCAAAATGAAATGATCCGTATATGACGATGTGAAACAAATACGTTGTTAACATTTAAGAAAGAACAGCTCAACTCAGTTTAAAAAATAGGTAGTTCCAGATTCGGTTTCTTCAATCGGCCAGAATACGCGACGCACCAACACAGACATGGAAAAAGATTTCAAAACAATTTAAGCAGGAAACTCAATTATATTCACTGCTAACCAACCGAACCGATCATGCCGGGACAAAGAAGATGCAGAATAAATTAAATTACCTCGAAGCCATCATCGGGCGAATGAGATCGAAGATATTGATGTGACGAGCTATCAACGAAGAGCACCGAGCCAGTATCCTCGCACTGGATCAAACCAGAAAAAAAAAATGAAAACACGTCAAATTGAAGAATTATCAGATCCCGGGGGTGCTCCGAAGTATTAATCCGCGAGAAAAAAAAAAAGGATTAGAATCAGAAAGAATCGTGGAAATTGAGCAGATAGAACAAACCCTAGCGAGAGGGAGGATGATTAACAGAGTGAAGAAGATGAAGGAATTGCAGAATTCCATCCTGGAGAGAATCTGTGAAGCCTGTGGCCGTCGAAAAACGAGATGAATCGGAAATCGCTCACATGAACGACGTGGGTTTGCGTCGGGCCGTGTTGTGGGCTTTTGGATTCTTTCAGTGTGGTCCTCGAACCAACCATCGAATAACGAATCAGCCCAACTTCCAAAAGAAAAAAATGTGAGATTAATTTTAAGATCCATTGAAAGTAAAAGCACTAGGGGTGTTTGTCCCACCGATTCCATAAATCAGTGTTAAATTAACTAAACTTCAATAGGATTCACTATTAAAACTTTTCATATTTGTTGAGTAACTCGATTTTTCTCTATACTTTAAATACATACTTCCTAACTTCGACATATTAACTCCATACTTCAAAACTAAGTCAGTCGAGTGTCTCAATATTCCATAAAATTAGATATTGTGTTATTCTATAACCAAAATTGAATTTTCGATCTTGTTTAAGTCAGCAAAATTTTTATTTTTTAAATGTTCGTTCTTACTCTCTTGAGTTTTATTTTCATATATTCCTTTGGTCTACACTTGTAGCCTTAATTTTTCACAAAATATTCACTTTTTAGTTCTTGGTGTTAATGTCCTTTAATAAATTTAAAATAGTTAAAATAATTTTCACTAGTTCTGTGAGATAAAAAAAAAACAAAAACAAAAACAAAATAAAAGTTTATGAGGTTTACTTTTCCCAACGTGAGATCATCAATATGCTACTTCATAGGGATGAAAAAATTTCCCCCTAGTCTCCAACTTGATCGGGATGGGGAATCCCTGATTTGACTGGGTGCGGGTGTTGGGATTGGTGTCCTAATTCTCCCAGAGTCTCGTAGTTTTGTAAATTGTACACATTGTTATGAATAAAATAAGAGTTATTTTATTTGGCGTTTACTAATATCCATTAAACAAAGTTCTATGGTTATTGTATGTAAACTTAAGCACGTATATAAGATCTACGGGTAGATTATGCCTTAAGTGATAACCCAAAAAGGTCTGTAGTATACGGATTAAAGAGGGATACTTGATCCTGGTGACACTATAGATATGACACGCTTTGTAGAGGTTTACAAGTGTTGTGAACTTGGCATATCCTGACCATTCACGTGGAGACATGCGAGCGGGGGTGTCCTTAGTTTGTATAAGACCGTACCACGAGATGATTATTCTCTTTATATAACGTCGTTGATACTTGAGACTTACATCTCATCTAAACGGCCATAAGTGACATGACTTCAATCCTGAGTATTTTGGAAACTCCTGCCTTTGAGGGCGGTCATTTGATTAATATGGGTGAGAGTGGCCAGATTGCCAACTCAACGAGCCTACCTTTGTGGGGATTTGTCTGATCTAGGAGATGGAAACTCAGTTACACGAGATGGGATTCACTCACTCATTCCCCGAAGGAGGGGTAAGTAGATAGATTGCTCCCTTAAGGGCTAATTCCGGGTCTTGAACATAGTGCCCACAACTTCTCTTTAGATGAGAGGATATGTTCATTAGAGGGACCAGTGATACTTAAGGAGTTAGATGTAACTACAAGGGCATAACGATAATTGGCCCATCTGTACTTACGAGTGATCTGTGAAGGGTTATCGCACTGTTGATTGGTTGATATGGACACAAAATATATTTATGGTAAGGAGAGTGCAGTTATCAGTCTTTAATGGATTGCATGACAGTTAACAGATGGTGGATCTCGTGACTAAAGAGTTTAGTCAGTTATTCACGTGTCGTTGGAGCTTCAAGCTACAGATCCATAAGGTCCCCTTGGTAGCTCAATGGATTCAAGTTGAGAATCAGTTCTTAGTGTTGATTTGAAATGTTCAAATTGACAAGAGAAAATTCGATTATATATAATATGATCGTCGTGATGTATGAGATACATCAGGTGGAGGATTAATTTAAATGTGATTTACATTAAGTATCATAAAATAGAAAAAGAGTTATGGTTTATATGTTTCATGAGATGAAATATTAAAACTATAGGTTATAAATATAATATGGTAAGTTGATTATCATATATATTTATAATAAAACTAATTTTCTCTAATAACCAATTGAGTGGGAAGTTATTGGTGGTTTCATGGTAACCGCGAGATAAAAGGAAAAATGTTTTCCTAAATTTAGAAGAGTTGCTATTATCGGAAATGAACTCACGGTTTGCTGTCAAGTGGAATTGTTTTCACTAAACGATAGCTGAAAGAAAGCCTAAACGATCATGGAGTGTTACTATACGATAGTTCACTCAGCTGGTCATAGCTAAACGATCGCAGGGCTTTTTCTATACGATAAATTTCCTTCTTCTAAATGATCGAGCATTCATCTATATGATAAACTCTTCTCATCTCCCACTTGCTCAATCATCTACACGATTGTTATTCCTCCGGTCTCTTCCTCTAACCAAGTTCACATAGAGCCCACACTTCTGGATTCTCACATCAAGAATACCAAGGTAGCCATTGTGGTGGTATTCTCACTCAACTCGACTGAGTCGAGGTTTTGGAGGCCGTTCGTTGGGTTCGTGATCTTGGAGATCGTTGGGTTCGTATTTGTTGTTGATCATGTTATGTTGCTGTCGTTGTGTTCGAGCATTCGTGTATTGCAGTATTGGAGATTGAACGAGCATTCATGATCGAGGGAGTTTAAAGCATGAGTCTTCAAAGGTATGTATTTATTATCGCTTGATCTCATTAACATGCTGTAATTTCGTATTGTGCATGGCCTGTAAGTTTTCATTTCATGTACTATAATTGTGTATGTTCAATATCGAATGGAATTTAGAATGATCATTCCACTGCTCATGGAAACCCTCATGTCTGATTTTCTTTAGCGGGATCAAACCGAAGATTTAAATCGGAGACAAGGACATAATCTAAACTACTAAAATTGTAACTAGAAAGCTACTGTTTTGGTTATTTTTTTATAATTTTAATTTTCTAATATAGTAAATTTGATTTTTATGAAATTTATAATAAAAAGTATTAAAATTTCTTTTGATTATTAATTTAAATAAATATATGTAACAATAATATTAATTTCTTACGTAAAATTTACCATCTTAATGTAAATTCTAAATTTAGTTAATTTTAAATAATAAAATAAAAAGTGGAGAGCTTTCCCGTATGGACCTGAATCCCCAAACGGGGATTCCCCGACCTCCAAAATGGAGAATGGGGTGGGGATGGGGAGTGCATCCCCGTCTCGCCACGACCTCATTGCCATCCCTACTCCTTTAAAAGTATGCTTCTTTGGGTTCACTAAATATTGGGTATTTTTTCTTTTTTCTTCTCGAATACCCATTGATCTTCGTGGGCTTTGACATCATATATAAACACGAACAAATAAGAGTATCTGTCTTTTAATGATAACTAGTTTAATAACACATGCGACTAGTAATGTGAGAATAGTGGCATACAAGAATATATAAACAAATTTAATTTGCAAGCTAACCTAACAAATTTATTTATTGATGCGCTTCATCAATTGAATTATTTAGAATTATTTTATTTTTTTACTTTTTAAATTTTAGTTTTTTATAAAATTTGAATTAGATCATTACCATTACAATTTAAAATATATGGTATAAAATGAATGTACAAATCAAATTAAAAATTCTGTGTTCTTTTAAAAAAGTTTTGTATTAATTGTACAATTATTTGCCTATGTATATTATTTCAAATATTTAAGTTTGCTTTTATACATATATAGACACATACAATTATTTTATATTTTAGATTGACCATTGATAATTAATTTAAATAATAAACTTTAAAATAACTCATAATAAAAGTGATAAAGGGATGACATTCTTATCATAACTTGATTGGTCAGAGAATTATATATCTTCTTTTCAAAATTTCACCTTGTAGAAGTTAATAAAGTAAAAATAATTTGTTACAATCACATAAAACAATTCTTTCTCCTAATCCCAATTACAGTAGTACTCTCTCAAAACTTTTGACTACTCACACTTTTTTTTTTCACTCTTAAACTAGAGATTACAAAAGGAATTTAATTAAAATTAGCATACTAAGCTTAAAAAGTGTTTCTAACTGGGACGACTTGAAACTAGATACATAGACTCCTTTTATTATAGGCACTTAGAGCCATCCCTATTCTTCAATTTAATCGATGTGAGACAAACTGCACTTCTAGTATTTTGCTAAAATCCAACATATCTGAGTAAACATGCATTCTCATTAGGATTAAGACATATATGCATAGCATTTTTTAAAATTGGGGATGCATATTCCATTTGGCAAATTTTCAAATAAAACTATATTGAATCTGTGTAGATTATGTTTTTTACTCGCGTCATTTACACTAAACAGGAAATTGGCATTGGAGAGTGATTTTCATTTTGAAACTGCGTATAGTCATCCTACGTCTACCCGACTTTTCTTTTAACTTTACGAATTAACATAATATTAGAGAAAAATGTTGAAATCAAACGAATAATAGTGACATTTATTGAATGGACAACTTTTACTACGAAATGGAGGAATTTGAACTAATGACTTCATATTGATATATATATAGATAGATAGATAGATATATTTGGTAGTTTGATGTTTTAAATTGATTGAATTTCAAAGTTTAGGAGCATATTATAAGTTTTGAATAGTCAATACTTGGAAGACATCTCTAATTTACTACACATGTTTATATTCACATGGCATGTAATTAATTATGTGAGAAATGGTGGTTTATCATAAACCTGAAAATAATAGATAAATTAAATTTTTTTCTCTAATTTACACCTAGTTCAACTGGTCAAAATATAAATATCTTATGCATTCGAAGAGTGCCAATGGTGTGTTCACTCTCATGAAGTTAATTTGATAATGTGAAAAACAAGATTTCCAAACAAAATAATCAAGAAAAAATTACTTCGTACATGTTAACTATTTTATTTATATCAATCTCCCATTTTCAATTTGCAAATATTCCACCAAAACAAATTATTTTGTTGCTTTACGGGCAGGTAAAACGACAGCAAACAAGTATAAAACGACGCAACAAAAAAAAATGAGAGAAAAAAAACATAATTATTTGAATTAATTAATTAGTGAGGTAGAATAAGATAAGAAAAAGAGGATGCAATAATAATTAATAACACTGCTTTACATGAATAGCAAGCGCCATACTCTGCATGCATGAAGAAGATCTGGTCTAGATCTGTTCATCCAAAACGCACCGTACTGACCACGAACGGAGGAGATAAAAGGTGATTTCCGATCACCATTTTTTCCAAGCAAATTACTTTTGCCTTTCGTTTCTATAAATTACATTTCAAATTACATAATTGAAAATCACCTCTTCTACATGAAAACAATGATAAAAGGACACGGTAGTTGGATAGCTGGACATTAATTTTCACAATTTAGATATGAAATAGATATATTTAATTTTAACACATTGCATTTAGTGGTGGCCGCCGCCGCCAATTCCTGCTCCACCGCCGTAACCACCACCACCACCAAAGCCTCCACCGCCACCTCCGCCACTTCCAAATCCGCCGCCGCCACCCGCACCACCTCCACCACCAAAGCCTCCACCAGCTCCTCCACCGAGACCGCCTCCACTACCACCTCCAAGTCCTCCACCACCACCAAGACCACCACCACCTCCAAGTCCTCCACCGCCGCCGAGCCCACCACCTCCTCCAAGTCCTCCACCGCCACCTCCTCCGAGTCCTCCACCGCCGCCGAGACCGCCACCTCCTCCGAATCTTCCATGCTTAAAACCCCTCTTGTAAATACCATGCCCTAAGCCTCCTCCACCGCCTAAACCACCACCTCCGCCGAGCCCTCCACCACCACCCAATCCTCCGCCACCACCCAATCCCCCATGTTTAAAACCCCTTTTATAAATACCTCCACCGCCGCCAATGCCACCACCGAGGCCCCCTCCACGAAACCTTTTACCCTTAAAAAAACCAAGTGGACGATGAAACAAACCCTTGTTGT
>NC_052349.1:776252-807527 GCF_009727055.1 Benincasa hispida | reverse complement strand
ACCTAAACCCTAAACCGCTAAACCCTAAACCCTAACCCTTAAACCCTAAACCCTAAACCTAAACCCAAACCCTAAACCTACAATTAACCTAAATCCCTAAACCCTAAAAACCCTAACCTAAACTAACTAAAACCCTAAACCCTAACCCTAAACCTAAAACCTCGAACCACGAAAAACCTTGAATTCAACCTAAACCCTAAACCAAACCTAAAAAAACCTAAACCTAACCCTAAAACCCTAAAACCTACCCTAAACCCTAAAACCTAAAACCCTAAACCCTAACCCTAACCTAAACCCTAACCCTAAAACCTAAACCTAAACCTCTAACAAAACCTAAACCCTAAACCCTAAACCCTAACCTAAACCCTAAACCCTAACCCTTAACCCTAACCCTTAACCCTAAACCTAAACCCCAAAACCTAAACCCTAAACCCTAAACCCTAAATCCTAAAACCCTAAACCCTAAACCCTAACCTACCTAAACCCTAAACCAAACCTAAACCTAAACCTAACTAACTAACCAACGGCTACCTAAACCCTTTTTAAACCCTAAACCAACCTAAACCTAAACCCTAAACCCTAAACCCTAAAACGCCTAAAACCTAACCCTAACCCAACCCTAAATCCCTAAACCTAACCTAAACCCTAACCCTAACCCTAAACCCTATAACCCTAAACCCTAAACCCAAGTAAACGTACTAACCTAACTAAACCTAAACCCTAAACCCTAACCCTAAACCTCAACTAGAGCTAAAACCAAAGCCTAAACGCTCATAAACCTAAACTAAACCCTACCCTAAACCTACCTTGACCCTAAACCCTAAACCCTATACCCTAACCCTTAAACCCAAACCCTACAAAAGTCTCAAACCTATGAAAACAATAAACCAAACCTAGACCCAAACCTAAACTACCTAAACCCTAACCCTAAAACCCTAAACCCTAAACCCGCTAAAACCCTAACCAACCTAAGAACCTAAACCTAAACCTAAACCTAAACCTAAACCCTAAACCCTGTAAACCCTAAACCCATAACCCTAAACCCTAAACCCTAAACCCTAAAAACTAAAAACCTGAAAAAAAATACCCAAAACCCTGAACTCCTAAACTAAAACTAATAATCAAAAACAACAAGAAAAAATAAGAACCAAACTAACCATAGAAACCAAATAAAAAAACTAAAACTTAAAAAAAATAAACTAAGAACCCTAACCCTAAACCCTAAACCTAAACCCTACCTATACCTAACCCTATAACCCTAAACCCTAATACCCTAAACCTAAACCTAAATTAAAACCTGCAAACCCAACTAACCCTAAACCCGACCTAATAACCCTAAACCCTAAACCCTAAACCCTAAACCCTAACCCTAACCTTCCACGCCAGCCCCAAGCCCCCAGCCCGAACCCCCAGCCCGAAACCGAAAGCCCAGAAAACCTAGAAAGTGCACTTTAGGTTCAGTATTTACTCTTAACAGAGGAGCTGTAGTGTGGCAGAGCACTAAACAGGGATGAATCGCCGACTCCATGATGGAGGCCGAGTAAGTAGCGGCTTGTGGAGGTTCTAAAAAGGCCATCTTACTTAGGAAGTTCTTAACAGAGTTGGAATTTGTTCCAGATATGTCTAGGCTCATTACCCTCTATTGTCACAATAGTAGTGCTATGGTGAACTCGAAGGAGCCCAGGAGTCACAGGCATGACAAACACTTAGAGTGGAAGTATCATCTGATCTGCAAGATAGTGCATCGAGGAAACGTGATCATCACAAAGATCACCTTAGAGCAAAACGTTGTTGATCCATTTATGAAGGCTCTCACGGCTACAATGTTTGAGGGTCACCTTCAGAGCATAGGTCTACAGGACCGCCCGCAGCTAGACTAGGACAAGTGGGAGATTTTGTTTCATTGTGTTTATATGCCCTAGTTTATTGTTTTGTACCTGTTTATTTCACTTTGCTTTAGGAAAAGTGGGAGATTGTTGGGGTTTGTGCCCTAAAGTCTTGTGTCCTATAGTTTGTAAACAATTTTATAAGAACGCTTGTGATGTATATGATGGAACACGAGACATACGAAGTGGAATAAGGATCTAATTACACTCTAATTGCTTTTAATTAAAAGGAATTTAGCAAGCAAATGAAGGAAAAACAGTAAATTAATAGGGATAGGATACAACCTTTGTAGCTCCCGAAAAATGCTTTTCCTCACTGAATCTCGACCCGAACCCTTCCGGACCACTACTAGAGCTGACCTACTATCCTCTGGACTCAGAATCAGGTTGTGGGATCCGATGGATGAAGAAACCGAGAGAGAGAAAGAGATGAAAATAGGAGATGGATTGTTGGGTTGGGTTTTTTTCAGCCCAATTTTGAAAACTAAAATTAGCAAAATGTCAAGAGTTTTTCATCCAAATTGAAAGCTCATATTTATAGAAAAGAGCCATGCAAAATTTGCATGAAACAAATTCATAAAAACCCAACACCTCAAAATCCACTATCTAAGTGGGCTTGATGTCTCCACTATAAGCCAACACCTAGCCCACTATCTTGTTAGTAGAATTATCTAACAAAAGTTTGGATTTTCCCACTAACTTTAGTCAAGGACAAAATAGTCATTTTGTCAAAGTCAAGCTTTGACCGAAAAGTCAACATTTTGACTTTTTATGATTTTTTTTCGTGTTGACTAATTTTGACCTCCCGAGCATGAGTCCGCATTCATTTTCTCGAAATTCAAATCACATTTGAATATAAGGTTAGTCAAATTTTGACTTTTCAAAATCAAAAGTCCACTCTTTGACTTTTTACATCTTTGACCATTTCCATTATTTCCGAGCTTCCGAATATGAACGTATTCATATTCTTGATAATTAATCACATTTAAATATTAAAGTTGTATCTGAAAAATTGAAAAAATCGACCACTATATCACATATACTTGTCGGTTTCTCTCTCTTCACCTAATTCGAATAAATCGAATTATTCTATCATATTGTTCTAAGTTTACTCCATATGAGCTAGTAGGGGAACCTAATGAACCTATAGATCATGGGCTCCAACGATCCAAGATTAGCTGGCTAAACTTTTTAAACAGAGTTAATCAACATTCGTTAACTCACGGGTCATTCCACTGTAGTCCCGTAGTTGCACTCCCTCACTATAGATATATTTGTGTCCATATGATATAACCATTATTAGTAAGCTAATCCTTCACAGGTTGTTCGTAATCTCGGCTGGGTCATAAAAACCATTTTACTCCCAAGACTACATCTTGTTCCTTAAGTTCCACTGATCCTCTAATGAACAATTGGTTTAAGGTCTAACCTATAAACCAAACCCCTCTCGGGCCAAGAAGAGAATGGGGCCCCTTGTTTAAGACTTGGATTTAGTACTAAAGGAAACAACCTATCTACTATCCTAATAATGGGTAGGAGTGAATTCCGTCTTGTACCCTATGTTCCCAGCTATCCACCTGATCTTACCCCTGAAATGGGAGGCTTATTGGGCCGACGATAATGAACTACCCTCACCTATGCAGATCTAAGGATAATTCTGAGTGAACGGGAGTTCATAGTTAGCTTAGGATTAAGATTAAGTTACCTAGGTCATCAATTAACGAAATAGTCAGTTTTATACATAAAACGGCGTTTAGAACGTAAAAAGTGACTATTTCATGGTCTAGTCTTATGTAAACTCTTTACATAGGATGCCTCCATTTTCATGTCTCCACATGAACGATTTAGGATCACATCGTTTGTACTAACTACAAAATAGGTCGCATCCATAGTGTCCCCAGAATAAGGCGCCCAATCTTATTCATATACTATAGACCATTTTGGCTATATATTTGAACTTGATCCACATTTAAGTCACTACATAAAGTTCAAACTACATTAAATAGCCTCAAGACCTTAGTTTATTGGATTCAAGATTACAATTTCAATAACAATTTTATCGAAAAACAAAACAGAATATATTTATCAATTTACAAACTACGAGTTTTAGGACATAAAATCTAACTATGAGTTTTAGGACGTAAAATCCAACAGTATAATATATATGATATTTACTTCACTTCTTGACTTTGCACGTTTAGATGTTTTTATTTTACCACAAACCAATAAACTTAATATCCCTGGTTGTTTTTATGTAAATTAAGCATGTATGTAGTGACATACAAGTGGATCATGTCTTAAGTGACAACCAAAATAGTCTGTAGTATATGGATATAAGAGGGATACCTTATCCTGATAACACTACAAACGCAGCCCGCTTTGTGGAGTTGTTACAAGTGTTGTGACTTGTCACAGATGATCTGATCCTGACATTCGTGTAGCAAACATACGAGCGGGAGCGTCCTATACAAAGAGTTTGTATAAGACCTGACCTCGAAGTGTTAACATCTCGTCATATAACTCCGTTCATGGCTGAGACTTCACTTCACTAGGATGACCATAGGTAACATGATCTCAATCCTGAGTGAGTTGAGAACTCCTACCATGAGGGAGATCCTTTGATTTGCATGGGTACGAGTGGCCAGAGCGCCAACTCAAACCTACCACTTTGGGATTCGTCTGATTTGGGAGCTGAGAACTCAGCTTCACAAGATGGAGTTCACTTATTCCTCAAAGCAGGTGTAAGTAGATAGATTTCTCTCTTAAGGGCTGATCCCAGGGCTTGAACGATGTGGCACCATACACCTTCTCATGGCTCGAGAGGTGTTCACACATAGTAAGACTATGTTGTAATGTTCATTAGAGGGATTAGTGGTACTTAAGGAATAATATGTAATTATGGGGGGAAAAAGGTAAATTAGCCTGCTGTAATTACGAGCATCTGTGAAGGGTCATCGTACTGATGATTGGTTATATCCAATGGGCACAGAAATATATCTATGGCAAGAAGAGTTCAACTGTCAGTCTTTAGTGGAATGCTTGGTAGTAAACGAATGGTGGATATCGTGACTAAAGAGTTTAGTCAGTTATTCACGAACCGTTGGAGCTTCGAACCATAGGTCCATAAGGTCACCTTGGTAGCTTGAATACAAGTTGAGAGTCAGTTTTTGGGTCAGATTGAAATGTTCAAATTGACAAGAGGGAATTCGATTATATATGATATAATTAACTTTATGTATGAGATACATTAATTTGGAGGACATTGGATACAAATATGATTTATATCTAGTGGAGGAAAAATACTATGATTAATATATGATATTAATTCATAAGTTATGAATATGATGTGATCATATTCATAGTCTATTAATTGAACGATTAAAAGGGTAATGGGACGACGTCTCTTCTGTTTTAATAATGGATGAGTAAGTTGAAAGATCACTTTGAGATGCATAAATAGCTCACGGTATGCTAAGCATAATATGCGCAAACATTGTGTTGAAGTGTGTCATCGCTTAGAAAATCTGTGCCTATACGATAGTGCCTAACCGATCGCTTACCTATAGATAGTGCTAAGCGATCGCTTAACGATTACACATGCACGCACTATTTACTATACGATCGTTTACCTTTTCCTAAGCGATCGTTTAGCGCCCAATATTTACTAAATGATCATATAGACGATCGCTTTGTTTTTTTTTCTACACGGTCAATTAGACGATCGCTTACCTTTTCCTACACGATCTAGACAATCGCTTACCTTTTTCCTACACGATCGTATACTTCACCTAAACAGTCAAGCATTTTATCTATACAATGGACAAGCCTATCTCCCACTTGCTTGATCGTTGTATACGATCTCTCTTCTTTTTTCTCTCTACCAAATCAGAATAAAGCCCACCCTTTGGATTCTCACTCTAAGAATACTGAGGGTTCTGAGTGGTGGTGTCATCTCTGTTTCCTTCTGTTTGTGTGGAACTGTTCGAGGTAGACAATTGGGTTTTGTTGAGCAATAGCTTATCGTCTCAGCAAAAGCAAGATTTGCTGTGAAGAAGAAGTCTTCAATTGGTATGATCTCTCGATCTCTTATTTACTGTTCTTTTGAGCATGTCAATATTTTAGCATCATGAATGCATTTTAGTATGTTTGAATGTATATATGGAAATTCTGTCACAATGAATTGGAAAGATCCGCTTCCGCTCATAGGTACTCTTGAATAAAAGTTCCTTCAATAACGTGAACTCTTTGGTCTACCAAGTTTTCTTAACAACAATGGGTCAGCATGTAAGATGGACAGATTAGGATGCGTGATCCAATAATCTTCATGTGGTACAGGTTGAATTGAGGAGAGTAACATTCAAACATACGTTGACAATTTATAGTAGTCCTCGATAAAATCTTCGTAGTTCATGTTAAAATGTGAGCAAACGGCCATAAAATGCGAGCATGGAATGCCAGACGCTTGCCACTTGTTACATAAACAGTACCGCTCGGACCCGTTTAGCCTCAATATTTGAATATTTCCTCCTTTAACATTGAAGCTGTGACGTTCGGTCTTCACATACCTTCATATCGATCGTAGGACTATACTTCATGTTTACTAGATCTTGCAGCCCATTTATTAATTTTTTCTTATGCGTACCTGAATTTTTACTCCACTTAGTATTATAAATATGCTTGAAACAAATTGTTAATAACATATATATAAAAAAAATAATATTACTAGGTGTATTTATCTCGATTCTCCAAAGCAACTCTTATTTCTTCTCTTCTTTTTTTTTAAAAAAATAATTTATGCACTTGAAAATGTTATTTGAGCAAGAGCATTTATCGGCAACATTCGAGCTCCTTTGAGGACACCATTTATGCACTCTGATAGATTTGTCGTCATCCACCCGTATCTGAACCTTCCATCATGTGTTTGAGTCCATTGCACTATACCAATGTTGTAAAAAAAAAACTCAGACAGCTCCAATTTATTCTTTTGATGTCTTTAACTGCTTTGTTAAACTTTCAAATTTGAAATTGACACCCGGCACGACAAACACAATTTTTTTTGTGTTTTAATTTTTTATTTTTTATTGAAGTTGCTGATGATATGTTGTAAGCAGAAACGATGGTGAAATTTTGGTCCCGTCCAACCATTTGTTGGATTGTTCACTATTGCGATGATGCCAGCATGTCGAATTGAAATTAAACATACCTCTTCGTGTGTTATAATTTCTCTCAAGTGTTTCAGGAACCATCCCCATGAGTCTACATACTCTTCATTTGCAACGGCGAATGCTAGTGGAAAAAGATGTCCGTTCGAATCAACTGATGTAGCAATCAATAACTTTCCTTGATATTTCCCATATAAGTGGGTACCATCTATTTGAATTATCGACCGACATTTATTAAAAGCTTCTATACATGGATCAAATGCCCAAAATACAAAAGTTAAGATAATATGGCCTTCAGTAAGCGTTTCTTTCACTCTCCACTCTACACGTATTCCAGATTGGTCTGCTTAACCATATACAGCCACCTGGGTAACAATTTGTATGACTCATCCCAATCATTGAATACTTTAGCTAACACTGTTCTTTTGCCCTCCTACACCCTATGGTAAGGAACATGATATCCAAACTTTGATTTTATGTTGGACTGCAGTTGTGCCATGCTGATAGATGGTTTTTCTCTTACGACATCACAGAATTCTAGTGAAATCATTGATGAATCCAATTGCTCATGACTTTGACTCAGTTTTGAATAAAAACATGTATGTTGTTCATCATGCTTAGTCATCTCGAACAAGCCATGCAATTTTTTCTTTATTGCACGAAGTCTCCATTTGCAACCTTAAGAGTTAGATAACATGCAGCGGAAGTATCAAGGATCCATAAGCATTCAAATTCACTAATTTTGGCAGAAACAAAAGCATGCTCTTCTAAAAAGAGAGTTTTAAGATCATACCTTTGAAGAATCCTCCAAGAACTTGATTGTACAGTAGCAGTCTTCACCAAAGATCACCATGAACCACCTTAAGATCTTCCCCACTATCCTCTTGGAGCTTTAGACCGAGTTATGGGACTCAAAAACAGCTTGAAACGATGAAGAACAGTGAAAAACTCACAGCAGCTCACTATGAAGACCTCTTTCTTCTCACTGAAATTTTTTCTCAAAATTTCTGTGTTAGCCTCCCTCAAATCACTCCAAACTTCTTTATTTATTGCAGATGAACATGAAAAGAAGATATAATGCATGGCTTGTAGCTCATGCTTGGAGTATTAATGAAGAGAAGGAAATGGACTTTATGTGAGCATGAAGAAGATGATATTGGAAAATCAACATTTTCCATTTTGAAAACATGCAAAACCGATTTTTCAATTTTCTTTTAAAATCAAAATTTAATTTCAAAACCATTTTGATTTATAAAACTGAAAAGTGATTTTCTAAAATTAATTTAAAATACTAATTAATTTAATATCAAATATTAAATTAATTTTTTGCACAATAATCATCTTCATATATTTAAATCATATTTAAATATATATTCTCCTATTCCATTTAACTTGAACGTTTCAAATTAATTTCTCAAGCTACTCTAAAGCTTAACCATTTACGAGCTAGTAGGGGGACCTTGCGGACCTACAGATCATGGGCTCCAAAGATTCGAGATTAATCGGCTAAGCTCATTAGTTCGATCTAACCCCCATTTGGGACACTCCACTATAGCTCATAGTTGAACTCCCCTCACTGTAGATATATTATGTCCACTTAATAACCATAATTAATAAGTCGATCCTTCATAGGTTGTTCGTAATCTCAGCTAGGTCAAAATTACCGTTTTACTTCTGTGAATACATCTTGTTCCTTAAGTTCCTACTGGCCCTCTAATGAACAATTCTGATTCATAATATTTATGAATCAAATCCTTTCTCTATTATGAGAAGATAGGGCCCCGATTGTTCAAGACCTGGAATTAGTACTTAAGAGAACAATCTATCTACTAACCCCAAAAAGGGTAGGAGTGAATTCCATTTTGCAAGGCTATGTCCCCCAGCTATTTATCCGATCTTATCCCCAAAATGGTAAGCTTATTGAGCAATGTTGTTGGATTACTCTCATCGTTTGCAGATCAAAAGATAATCCCGAACAAACAGGAGTTTATAGCTAGCTTAAGATTAAGATCAAGTTAACTTAGGTTATATGATAAATGAAATAGTCAGTTTTAACAGTAAATGGTCGTTAAAAAGAAAAGTGACTATCTTCGTGGTCCAGTCTATATGAAAACTCATTGCATAGGATGCCCCTCACATGTTTCAACATGAACGATTTATGGATTACATCGTTTGTAACACTTTACAACTTTTTGTAACAACTACAAAGTGGACTGCATCCAATAGTGTTACCAGAATGAGATACCTAATTTCATCCATATACTTATTAGACCATTTAGGCTATATTCTGTCAACTTGATCCTGTTTATGTCACTACATAAAGTTACAGTATTCAGACTATAGCCAAGGATACGTTTATTGGATTTCCATAATAAGAGGCAAAATCAACAAATCATTATTATTGATAAATAGAATGTTTAACACGAACTGCGAATTCTAGGATATTCCCAATACAACCTTCTTCCCACTTTTTACACCAAATTGTCCAAATCGTCGGTGTCAATTCCACAACCTCATATGATCCGTGACATTTAATAGCAAAACATTTGACCGCGTGTTGTAGCATTTCTCTATCTTGACAAATCCTCCCTTTATACAATTTGGTATTGTCAACATCCACAAGGGCTATAATTGGGTCATGTTCTCGAATGCTATCTAGTACATTCATATCCAAATTGTTGAATGTGTACGAAGGTAACTCATGTTCACGACCATCAAAATCCAACTCTTCAAATTCATTGTCCATTTCTGTTCTGAAATCTCTGTACTGATTGTTAGCCCGCCATATCTTCATCATCACATGGCGATGCAACTGATTCCAAATCAAGATCAATACATTGAGTTGGATCTTCAAACTAAATAAAGGGCACATTCAAGTTTATATCCAACCATATCCTACTTATATTTACATATAAATGCACTAAATTCGGGAGTGGCATCGCGATTGAGAACAACAAATTCATAGCTCGTTCATTCGGAATAGGGAATGACATAAACCTTACTGATCCTGATGGTTAGATTAGGTTATCTATATATTATTTCTAACTGATTTGTTCTCATATCTACAATAAATGGCATCCTAACCATTTCAATGAATTGTTCAAATACAATTCCATTATTCACATTTATGCTAAAACCCTCACGTGGTGGTTGGTCATAATCAACTTCATCAATACTATCAATCATATTACCATTTGTAAACAACATAAATCTCAAACATTTGTCCACCATTTTCTAAAAAAAAAAAAAAAGACAAATAATATATTACTATTTTTTTTACTAATTATTAAACAAACAAAAAAAATCACAATAGTTTTGTATTAAACTAAAAATACTAAAGCATTTAAACTATAAACATCAACCTTTTAAACATAACACTAAACTGATCTTTTTAAAACTATAAACATCAAAGTTAATACTAAGAAATATATTTAAAAAATCACAATAATTTTGTATTAAACTAAAAATATTAAAGCTTTTAAACTATAAACCTCAACTTTTTGAACATAACAATAAACTAAACTTTTTAAAACTATAAACGTCAAAGTTAATACTAAGAAATATATTACAAAAATCACAATAATTTTGTATTAAACTAAAAATACTAAAGTTTTTAAACTATAAACATCAACTTTTTAAACATAACAATAAGCTAAACTTTTTAAAACTATTTTTCAAAGTTAATACTAAAAAAATCAAACATCATAAAAAATATATTAAAAAAATTACAATAATTTTGTATCAAACTAAAAATACTAAAGCTTTTAAACTATAAACATCAACTTTTTAAACATAACAATGAATTGAACTTTTTAATACTATAAACATCAAAGTTAATACTAAAGAAATCAAATATCATAAGAAATATATTAAAAAAATTACAATAATTTTGTATTAAACTATAAATACTAAAGTTTTTAAACTATAAACATCAACTTTTTAAACATAACAATAAACTAAACTTTTTAAATTATAAACATCAAAGTTAAATAAAAACAAACAATAAAGTAGTAAATTTTTTTTATTAAAAACAAACAAAATACTAAACTTGTTAACTAAAATATAGAATATCATTAAAAAACGACAAATAAATAAAATTACTTCTTGATCTTCAATTAAAAAATAATATTAAAAAATTAACATTATCATGGTAGACATCAATATAAGGAATAAAAATGATATATTTAGCATAAACAAATATTAAAAAAAAAACTACTAATAAATAAAAATTAAAGTTCAACTCACAAATTCGACAATAGTTTTTTTTCCCTTCAAAGTGACAATGTTCACCCTTTTTTATTGTTATTTATTATTATTTATTATCCGGAAACAACTACAAAAAATAAAATAATATTAGAATCTATAAAAATATAATAATATAAGAACAAAAATAAAATTTATAATTATTCTTAAAAAAAATAAAAATCTAGTAGAGTAACAAACCAGTATAGTTTGTGATCAAGGGAGAAGTGTGGAAACAATTTGTATCAAACGAATAGAAGAAGAGAAATGGAAATGGAAAGTAGTGAGGTAAAAAATGGAAGGAAAGGGATTTAGTTTCTGATCAGGGAGGAGGAAGAAGGCAGAGCGATTTCGAAAATGTGATCTGAGAATGGGAGGGGTTGGGGAGCTGGTTAAAAACTCATAGGTTGAATGTTGAACACTCGACCCACGAGAAAATTTAATAAGTTGGTTGGGAGGCACGGGTTGAAAATTAAAGCTCCCCAGATTCTTGGTCAGCAGCGGCAGCGGTTGGCAGCAGGACCGGCGAATGGGACGGAACGTTGAATGTTTGTCGATGGTTGAACTTTTGACCTATGAAGGTCGAATGTTCAATACTCAACAAGTCTCCAAGCACAAGTAGACCATTGTCGAGTTCTCAACCTTCGACGAGTTCTCAACCTTCGACATCTACCATTGTCAAGTTCCTAACCTTCGACAAATACCATTGTCAAGTTCTCAACCCTCGACAAACGCTCGAAAATCAAAAACTACCACAAATCTCTAATTAGTTTTAAAACAACCATATTTCCCTAAAAAGTTTTCAAATCTACAATATTGAAATAAAAGGTCCGACACATACCCCTTTGTCCCTACGTGGCTCCGTCTTTGAAAACATCAATACATTATTAAGCAAATTTAAAGTACGTTAAACAACACAAAAAGTACAAGAAAAGGTGGCTTATTAATGAAAAATGATAATTGCACACAAAACATTGTCAAAAGAACGAAAATAAAAAGGGTAGATTTGTTCAAAAATAATACTAAAAACCATTATTGAAAAAAATACCAAATTAAAGATTTTTTTTTAAAAAAAATAAAAACTAGGATCCAAAGATTTTTTTTAATGTAAAAATCTCTCTTTTTTTTTTTTTTTAATTTATGATAGAAACGAACTAAAATAAAATAGAAATAGAATATCGAGAAACTATTTTTTCTAATTTTTCAATTTTAGAAACAAGAAATAGAAACAGTTATCAAACAAGTCAGCTTCTTAAAAAATGAGAAACAGAAAGAAAACAAGTAATGAAAACATTATCAAACGGCATTTAAAGACCCATAAAAAAAGAAAAAGAAAAAATATTACTCATTTTGTTAACTCCCCTAACTAGATTAAATTATACAAAATATCCTAAATTTTAGAATATGTTCGAAGTATGCCCGTTAATTTTTCTCTCTCTCTTTTAAAGATTATTATGCCTTTAATTTTCTTATTTTCACAACTACTTTCAAAATATCTCAATAATAGATAGCTTTTTTGAAGTTCAAATTTAAAATATAAAGTCGGAAACTTTAAAGATCAAAATAGACTAAACTCTTTTTTTATATATAACATATCTCAAAGTTTTTAGACGTTTAAGTCTTATTCCAGTCCTTCCATTTAAATCTTATACTATTTTTGTTCTAAATTTTAAAAAATGTTCGTTTTAATTTCTAAACTTTTAAAAAATATTTATTTTGACTCCTACTCTAAGATTTTGCTAACTTATAATGATGAAATTTGTTTAAGAATGAAGTTGCATCTACAATGGGTTGAGTAAAGGTGGAGTAAAATGTCAACAACTAATGCACCAAAATAGTGAATGACTAAAAATTTTGATTCCAAAATAACTTTTGAGATCTCCTATAGAAAATCGTTTTACCACCTAATTCATAATTGAAACTCTAGATTTTTTAGGGTTGTTGACTTATTTGGCTACTTAGTCAACAAAAAATACAAGTCATTTCACCATTCTATTTAAAAGTAAACAAAATCTTAATAGTATAATCAAAATAAGTATTTTTAAAAGTTTAGGAACTAGAATGAATGTTTTTGAAAGTTTAAGGATCAAAATAGAATAAGATTCAAAGTTTGGAAACCAAAATAAGATTTAAACCAAAATATACCATTTAAATTCATATTCTTATATATGCATATAAAATATTTTCTCATATGATATTCTTAATTTCTTGTATATTTTCCTTTTTTTTATTACTCTGGACATGATTGCCCTTTTTCCTATATTTTACATTTGTTGTTCCTTATTAATCTGTTTGCCTTTATGTATATTTTCTTAATTTCTTGTATATTTTCCTTTTTTTTATTACTCTGGACATGATTGCCCTTTTTCCTTTATTTTACATTTGTTGTTCCTTATTAATCTGTTTGCCTTTATGTATTTGATTTTGTTTGTTCCTTATTAATCTGTTTGCCTTTATGTAAAAACATATTGTATATAAAATCGAAATTCAAAGTACGGTAAAATTAGTTTCGAGGCTTAAGATGAGGGACTTTAAAATATCTCAATTAATCTTCATTTTTTGCAAGAACAATCCATCTAAAATTTAATCATTAGTTTAGAATTATTATTATTTTTTTAAATAATAATAATGTCTACTAATTTTTGGCCTTCATAAATATTTTTTTTTCAACTTTTTATTAAAATGAGTTTGACTCATTGGTATTTTTTAGTACATTTTTTTTTTTATCTTAAATGTAAATTATTATTATTATTTAATCAATTTTCAAATATACTTTCTTTTCAAATTAACAATAAAACCTAATTTTAAGATTAATAAGATAAGTCATCGACTAAATTTAGACATCTGAGATTTTAAAGTTGATGGACTCAAATTAGACCCGACAGTAAAAACAGTATGCTAACTTTTTTTTTTTTTTTTAAGGATTTCCTAGCTTATATAATTGTCATTAAATTACCAGTTTTAATTTCATCATGGTAAGTTTTCAAATTATAAATTTGGTTCCGAAATTGTTAAAATCGTGTCTATTAAAGCTTCATACTTTAAAAGATATTTAGCAATTATTCATTATTAAAAAATTAATAAATATTTGAGACCCTATTCGGTAATTATTTAAGTTTTTTAAACTTATGCTTGTTTGTTTATATTTTTCAACTATGCTTCTTATATTTGTAAACAAACATTTGAATTCTTAGTCAAGTTCTAAAATAAAAAACGAGTTTTTCAAAACTATTTTTTAAGTTTTCAATTATTGACTTGATTTTTTAAGTAATTGGAGAAAATAGAATATTAAAAAAAAAAAAAAAAAACTTATAGATGGAAATAGTATTTACAAATTTAATTTATAAAAATCAAATTGTTATCAAATGAGATCTAAGTTTCAATTCATTTGTAAGATTAAATTCTAAAATCTAAAAAATGTAAGATTAAATTATGAAGTCTAAAAAGTGTAAAAATAGTAGATCAAATACAGAATTGAAAGGGGTAAAACCTAATAATAAATGTATAGAGACAAATCACTTTAGCAAAGTTTGATAATTTATTAGATATGATAATAAAAGTTGAGAAAACTTTTAAAAAAAATTCAAAAGTTTGAGGACATGGATAATACAACTTTCAAAATCTATGAACTAAATTAGAATTTAACAATTTAAAATTTTACATCCTCCATTTTTTAAAATATTTTTATTAGGACTGCATCTTCACAATTTTTCTTGTGTGACCTATTTTCTTAGACAGATGAAATGAGAAAATAACGTCTTAATTATTTTAATTTGCACATTGCTTAATTAAACATTTACAATGTCCTTGTCATCATTGGATATTTTTGGATATTTTATGTTTTTTTTTTTTTTAATGAGATTAAGAGAAACAATGAGCTGACAGCACATAATTGATACTAGTAGCTAAACTTATAGTTGTGAGTTTATATATATATGCACACAAATTTATCACTTTGACTTACAATCAATTTATTCATGAAGTCAATGATATGAACTCAAAAGCAATTAATGACTTCTTTTTTATTTTTCCCTCTCCAACTAATACATTGAATATGACTTTTTCCTTTGAAACTCTTAAATATTATGCAAATCAAGATATTTCAATAAAATGAGGCTAATAAAGAGGGAAGTATTCTTCAACTTCTTTGATTTATTACTATTCTAACGTTTGTTGATGTATTGTTGATGTTACATATTTGTAAGCTTTGAATTGATGAATTAAAGATTTAGGGTCTGATTGAATTGACTTGAGAAAAAAATAAATGTATTTTTATTTAAACGCTTTTGATTAAAAACAAGAATTGAAATATATTTCAAAAGTTATTTTGAGTAGTTACCAAACACTCAAATTTTTTTTAAATAGTTTATTTTTTAAATTAAAAATTTGAAAAAATGTATTTCAAACACATCTCTAATAAGAGATAATATCAATTAGATTTTTATTATATTTAAATAATTTGTCATTAGAAAAATCAAATGTTTAATTAGTGAAAATATCGGGAATGATAACTTTCGTACTTTATAAGCAATCAGTTTGGTGTTCATAGGTGTACTTGCGAATTTTTAGCGTAAATGCATGTGTACGTGGTTTATAAAAAGTTGTTCAATAATTTTTGTTTCTATTTCATTAATTAGTTTATTCTTTCATGGTTTTTTTTCCTTCAGAGAAAAAGAAAGAAAGAAGAAAGAAGAAATCTTAATCAAAATGTTTGCACGAGGTTTCCAAAAAACTTTGTTTCGTGGAATTAAACTTGAGTTTGTGTTGGTGTAGATGTTAATTTGATGTGTTGTGGTTCGATCTTTAACACCTGATCCTCTGATTCTTTTTTGAAGAAGCTAAGCGTGTGACGTTCTTGTTGATGAATTCTCTTAGACTCTCGAGTTTTCTGGTAGGTTTCGTGGGTCTGGGTTTGGTTGATCCATGGGCTTGGCCCTTGGGCCTAATTAGTTGGACTTCGACTTGATTAGTCCACGGGTCTGCCCTTTGGGTCCAATTAACTAGACTTGGACCTAATTTGGATTTGGTTATTTTTTTTTGTTCAATTGGACTTTAGCTCAGTTAATAAAATTGGAATTAATTTTATTTCATCCAAAGATCATGATGAAAACACGTGACATCATAAAAATTTGTCACTTATGTCTTCAATTTCAATATTGGGACACACATCAACTCCTAGTTGGTCACAAATTCAATGTTTTGGAATTTCGTCGTTAATTTAGAAAATGACGTGACAACTTGTGATTGGTGAAAAATTTATCCTTCAAACAAATGCCTCCTTTTTGAGATTTATGCACGCTTATGGGTGGGTGAATCTTGAAAAAGATGAAGTTTGGATCAAAGCATAAGTAACTTATTCTTGACTCTGATATTTCCAATTTAATCAAACCATGAATTTAGGACATAAGCTTAATTAAAATTTGTGATAGAGTACCGCCAAACTTGAAAGTTTATTTCCAATTTAATTTGATTTGAAGATACCAATTTAAGAATTTGAATTTGGATTTGGAATATGTTTAATTTAAAAGGAAATCAAGTTTTATCCCCCAATTTAATTTGATTTGGAGATAAGAACTTAAGAATTTGAAAAAAAAAAATGAAACTCGGAATATAGCCAAATTTTTAATTTAAGAGAAATTTCAAGTTTTATCCCAAATTTAATTTGATTTGGAGATAAAAATTTAAAGAATTTGAATTTGGAATATGACCCGATAATTTTTTAAAAAAAATTTAAGAAAAATTTCAAGTTTTATCCCCAATTTAATTTGATTTGGAGATAAAAACTTAAGAATTTGAATTTGGAATGTGGCCTGAGATTTTTTTTTTTTTTTTTAATTTAAGAGAAATTTCAAGTTTTATCCCAATTTAATTTGATTTGGAGATAAAAACTTAAGAATTTGAATTTGAAATATGGCCCAAGATTTATTTTCATTTAAGTAAAATTTCAAGTTTTATCTCCAATTTAATTCGATTTGGAGATAAAAACTTAAGAATTTGATTTAAAAAAATTAATTCTAGTGGAAAATCAAACCTTTTTGGGTTTGGAGAAATAGGGTAGACCTTTCTGGGTTCATCCCTATATGGATCAAGTGGAAATCAAACCAACCAAGGCCTAAAAGTAAATCCCAACCAAATCTTGGATTTCCTAATTTGATTCTAGATTTGGTGAAGTCCCTATAAATAGAACCCTGAATTTCCTAATTTAATTCCAGATTTGGTGAAGTCCCTATAAATAGAACCCTGAACCCTTGCAATCCCATCTCAAACAATCTGCAAAGGTAAGAAAAATTCTCTCTTTCTTTTTTTTTTTTTTATTGAGCCGCCGAGCCACTGTCAAGAGTCACCGACTGAGCCCCGACCTGCCCCTACCCAGTCAAGTTGAGCCATCGTTTGGAGCTGCCAACTGGCAGCCAGCAACCACCAGCCACTTGATGGAGTCGAACCGTTGTCCAAGAGCCACACGCCGTGAGCAAAGTCAACTTCCAGGAGCCGCGCGTCGTGAGTCAAGTCGAGCGATCTTCTTCTAGCCGTGTGAAGGCGCGACCGACGATTCCAGCCCTTGACGCCATTCGCCACTGCTCAATGCTGCTGCCACCTGACGCCACTTGCTGTTCGATCACCGCTCAAGGAGAGACGACCCTAGGATTCCCTCCCCCATCCGACCTACTTTTTTTTGTTTTCTTTTTAATCTCTGAATGTTTTTTTTTTTTTTTAAGTTTTTTTGTCTTCTTTTTTTGTCCTCCTTTTTTTCACGGTTTTTTTTAATATACTAACTTTCCCCCATAATTTTTTTTCTTTGCAAAGGATAAGTTTTTTTTGTCACTATTATTTTCTTTATTTGCAACAATGGCCCTCTACGTGACCTTTTCCTTGACACACATAGGGATGACCCTGAAATGGCCTACCCTATTGTATCTCCACTCCTCGATTAATAGGGGAATGACCCCGAAAAGGTCTAACGATCCTCATTTGATCCATAGAGGGATGAACCCAGAAAGGTCTACCCTATTTCTCCTTGATTAGTATGCGGATGACCACAGAAAGGTCTTAATGATTCCCACTTGATCCATATAGGGATGACCCCAGAAATTTTTGCCACCTACATCTCGATCAACATAGGGATGACCTCATAAAGGTCTACCCTATTACATTTCAATCAACATGAGGATGACCTTGGAAAGGTCTAACAATCCTCATTTGATCCACATGAGGATGACCCTAGAAAGATCTACTCTATTTCTGAAGAAATTTTCGAAAAAGATATTTTGAGCGGAAGCAAGATCGTTCTAATTTCCATTTCTCATTTGAGTATAAGTTTTACAGTAAAAATTATAGCATGCTTTAAAAAAATACTTAGTTTCAGAAACCCTTATCTTTGAAGAATTCTTTCTTAAAGAACTCCCTCGAACAAAACACGAACGGATCAATTTCTCCTACATGATCTTGTAACATTAGCTACACGAACGTTTAGCAAGAGTTAAGATTGTCTCGACGTAGTGGAAGGGTTGTGAACCCACTGATGCTTAAATTTATGAAATGTGGAAAATGTGGATGATATGTGTTGATGGATAGCGTTGTGCACTCAAGTTTCCCCAGTGGAATCCAAGTGTAAATTCGATGCACTCAAGTTTTAGAGTTGTGCACTCAAGTTTCCCCAGTGGATAGCATTGTGCACTCAAGTTTCATTGAGTACAAGTGAAAATAGTTGTGTTGGAGATTTTTATGAAAACTTGCGGTGGATAGCGTTGTGCACTCAAGTTTCCCCAGTGGATAGCGTTGTGCACTCAAGTTTCATTGAGTACAAGTGAAAATAGTTGTGTTGGAGATTTTTATGAAAACGTAACCGATTAAATAAATGAAAATAGTTGTGTTGGAGATTTTTATGAAAACGTAACCGATTAAATAAATAAGTGTTGAGTTGTTGTTGCGTTAATAAAAATAATAATAAATGCGGCAGAGTTCGAAAAGAGTTGGCAACGGGAAATACGATGAATATGAAGTAAACGGGTTGATAAGGGTTTCAGCTAGCACTCCCTAGATTGCGTTCATGCAACATGCATACAATAGTAAACCACCTCTCGGCGTGAATGCCACGGCTTCTAGGGCTAGAACGCATGCGATAAATATGCGATAAGTCTACAGGGTTTACACATAAACCTCTATTTCTATTTATGCAATGACAACATGACATTCACATAAATATGCAACCGCATAATATCATTCCTATTCCTAGGATGCATGCGATGCAAGTTGACAAACAGAGCTTATCTCTAAGTCCCTATTTCTTGTTTATGCATGCCTAATCTTGCTCTTTCAAGTTAGATTCTAACCTAGATCTCTCGAGACATTAGGTTCTTTCTTTAGATTCTCTCTCGAGCAACTCTAAAGGGATGTTTCACACAGCATAAAACAAGACAATCACAAACAATGAACTTCCTAGATCATGTTAGCTTAGTTCTTCTCAACCCATTCAACTAGTTTAGCTACTCATGCGTATTAAGAGAGTGAGCAGAAAATAGAAATTCCATTGAATAGATAAAAGATGAAGTACAGAATAACAATGCAAGTATAGTAAAGAGCCTGGAGCAATTTCTTGCCACCAGGTATTACACTGTTCTACTCGTGCTCTAAAGATATTCTCGCTTTCGTGAGAGTCAACCCGCTCTTTGCTCTTACACCCCAAGGTTCTCTCTTGAGCCGCCTTGAACGATCTTCGACGTCACCACTCTTCTCCAGCTCCACCGTGAAATGGAAAAGAAAACTATGAACAGAGGTGTGAACTTATAAAGTGATGAAGTAATCGACTGCTTAACCCCTTCTCTGAAGAATGCACTTGGTATTTATAGGGCATCAAAGGTGAAAGGCGGCTTCTCTCTCCTGGTTGTACAGATGGGACAACTTTAATTCCTGACTGATGCGTCGGATAGTTTGTCACCGATAAAGCTGGATGTACTTTGTGACCGTTATCGGCTGTCAACTTAATTTGGATTTCGACTGCCGTCAGCTTTCTGTCCCATCGATCTTAATTGTCCTTTCGTTCGATGCGCCCACCATGTTGCGGTGATTTCTTCTTGGGTGGATGTTTACAAGCACGATCAAACACAAAGTCTTGCGATGAATTTGGTGCTTGACCGATGTATTCCCTATGATCACATTCTTTGCATTGCGTTAATGCATTATTCTGCACAAAAAATATAGAGATCAACTGCGCCTAATGCGTTGGACGCATGCGACCACAATATTGTAAAATTTAATGCTTAATGGACGCAATTTAAATATTCTATCAACGCAATCCAACATTGTTTAAGAACTTAGCACTATGATTAACGTGCATTTCTGCCCGTTATCAACATCCCCCAAATTTAAACAATGTTTGTCTTCAAGTATAAGCTAAAGATTCCTTTAGCAAGTTAACCGCAAAGTTTTCTTTCCTAGATTTCTCAAGGATACTTAGTTCAGATCCTATATGCTAGAATTTCCTTAAGTCTTATTCAAATATCTTCCTAAAATATTTCTAAGACTTAGGGATTGCAAGCTTTAACTTCAAAAGGACTTTACTCGAATTTCGAAACATCGCATGATTTATTTCAAAAGAAAATTTTTCCACTAAGGTGTCAAATGATTTATCCTTGCATAGAAAATTTCTTCATTTCTATATTTTTTTCTGACCTTGCGCTGATCCGAGTGTCTTCCATTCGTTTTGGGCTTGCCCCCACGGGTGTCATACGGACATCTAACTACGAGCAATGCACTCTTCCTCAGACTAAACTCATACCAATTTGGCAATGGAGTTGCGGCCATTTATTTATGCGTTGATCCTGGTGACTTACTTTCGTTTTAGCTTGCCCCCACGTGTGTCATGTGGACATCCAACTACGGGTAAGTGCCTTTCACAACTTATCTGTTATCAATCATGGTTTCCCATTGCGTTGACAGTGGAGTTATTATTCTAAAAAATCATTTTTTTGTAGCAAGGTCGAAAACAAATACCCCATCCCCAAATTTTAAAATGCGACAATGTCCTCATTGCCTAAAAGATTAAAATAAGTCATGCGATGGTCAAAAAACTGCATTGTAAAGAGAGTTTGAAAGAAGCTAGCAAACCTCTAACTTCGAGAAATATTTCATGAGGTGAGTATCCTAAGATTTACGTTAACTTTAGTATATACAAAAGAGATAGAAGCATATTTTTCATCATTGAAATCATATTTGACGAAGAACAACATGTGGTAAACTACTAAAGTTGTCTACTGGTGATATGATTACGGTAATCAAGGAGGATGCAATGATAAAACTTTGAAAAATAATATGCAATGGTAGCGCAAAATTTGAAGTAAAGATAAGGAAAGGTACACCCCCAAATTTAGCACTGTCGCTCGCATTGTATTGACACATCCACCTTGCGGCGATCATTCTTCGTTGGGTTACGATGATGGAATAAGATAAGTGTTGCTTTGCGTACGTTCCTGCAATCCAGCGCCTCGATCATTGTAAGGAAAACAAAAAAAGGTTCAAATTATTTTAACCAAAAGAAAATGCTTTTTTTTTTTTTTTTTTTTTTTTTTGTAGAACTGAAAACTGAAAGATAGCTGAAAAGATAGTGAAGATTCTAAGTAGTGGAAAAAAGAGTTGAAGACTTGAAGTTTTCCAAAACTTGCGTCCCTGAGAATTTACGATCATTTGACCACGCAGGGACCACCTACTTCCTTCTCTATTCAAAGTTTCTTAGTTTCATGGAGTCGACTTGGCGATGCCAGTCTTCTCCATGGTATGCCTTTACTCGCTGCCCATTAACTATGAATATGTTAGTACCATCGTCATTTGATAATTCCATCGCGCCATGCGAAAGTTGTTGATATAATTTAAATGAATGTAATGTGCATGCTTGATGATGTCTACAAGCTCCTGTTGCCATAAACTTGTAATGCAAAATGTAATCTTATGTTGTGTTGTTGCTCATGCACACTTTATGCGATACTACTTCTAGATGTATGCGTTAATAATGACATGCTTGTAGTATGCTATAGGTTGTCACAAGTTTCCTTGCGTTGAAACCAAGTATAATTCCACCGCAAGTTTCTCGGTGTGATTCGAGGTCGAACACAAGGATTGCTTAGTTAATGCGTTACATTCGTGATATATGCAACCGGGGGGTTTTTTTCAATTAATAAAAGTGTGTGTTTGTACAAGAAATTAAAGTTGCGGTAAAGTAAAATCACGCGGTAAAGTAAAGTTGCAATAGTAAAATAAAATGCGATAAAAGTAAACCTAAACTATTATGATACAAGATACAGATACTGATACATGATACTGAGATTGAGACTGACTGTGAAGATTATACAAAGGGTCGTGTTATGCGGTGGCAAGTCTTTGTGTATGAGACAGAAATAGAAAGAAGTAGTTAATATAAACATCGCAAGTTCATTAATTGCGTTAAAGAGATAACTACGGTTCCGCTTTCCCTTGACGTACACCTCTCGGTAATCGGTCGTGTTTCCACATCTCTGTGGTGAAATAGGGATGAACGTAATGAACGCAAGGTTGCTTCCATCTCTGGAAGTACTTATCGCTTTAGTTAACGCATTCTTCTAACCTTCTCTCTATAGGCAGAATGGCATCTTCACTTCTGCTCTCAAAGGTGAAGATGCCGTCTAGCATGCTTTAGCTAAACATATTTATTTCCTTAGCACAGATTAATTTACTTGTTTAATTCATGTTAATTACCAAGGGATTAAGAAAACATCATGGAGAATGCGATTAATTGAGGAACGGAAATAGACAAAAAGATGGAGATGAAAATGATCATGACATTCAATACTAACTTTTAGCGTCTGATACATGGTGTGAATGATAGAGATTTAAGAAGATGAATATAATTGATGATAAGAGATAGAAACAAATACAGAAAAGTGCCAACGTCTTGACACAGATCTGGACGGTGGATTTGCTTACTGGCAAATGGAATGAATGGAAGGAAGAGCTTCCCTCTCAGGCTTGCTCATTCGGTAGGAGTGACCTTGGTACAGAGCTTCACGGTGGGGACTAAAAGGATTTGCCCTGAGACTCACCTCTCGGCCTTGTCTCTTAAATCATCCTGGATCTTCTCCGATCAACACTTAGACCAGTCTCTCTCTTAATATACAAATATCAAAATATGCCCATATCAAGTATGTTTTCCAATAGAATTTCAGAGGCTATTTATAGGCTCAGTTTTTTGACTTTCTACAGTGTGGACCCCACTTTATTGTTATGGCAATTTCAGAAATGGTGGAGTGAATATTCCTTCTGTTGTGCTATCAATCCCGTCAGAAATGCACAACGGTCAGCTGTACACGTATCTGGATCCTCCGCAATTGCATNTATCAATCCCGTCAGAAATGCACAACGGTCAGCTGTACACGTATCTGGATCCTCCGCAATTGCATTGCTCTTTTGTATCTTCGATCGTTTGCCCGCATGCAGTGTTATTTTTTGATTACCACACGCGGTTAAAGTTGCGTTGATCGCAAAGCTCTTGATCGATTGTCGCATGTGCCATCATTGCATTGATTGTATATTCATTTCTGAATGATTGGTGCAATGCAACATAGATGCGTTGATCTTTTCTTCTTGAGTCATGAACGCATATGGTGACTTGATTTCCTGCAAAACAGACTTGAAATATTCTCTTCTACCATCGCAATGGTGTCAGTGGTTGTATTGGTGACAACTTATAATTCTTGTATTTCTTAGTTAATTTCTCTACAATTGATGCAATTTTTCTCTCTTTTAACCACAATATCTAAATAAAGCAGTATAAATAACTTGTATTTCTACAAGTTATCAGAAGTACTTGTCGAATTATGAACGGTCTGGACCAACGAGACTTTAGCTTTCCCGGGAAGAGTCGCAGACATGAATTGAAAAGCAAGACCTTCTGCCCGACTTGGAGGTTCTTGCCGCGTATGCGTTGATCATGCCAGCGTTTGGTGCGCTCCTTATAAATTTTTGCATTTTCATATGCATTGTTCCTCCATTCTTCTAGCTCGACTAATTGCATTTTTCACACTTCCCCTGCTTTCTTTAAATCAAAATTCAGTTTCTTGACCGCCCACAATGCTTTAATTCCAGCTCTAAGGGCAAGTGACACGCTTTGCCGAATACCAACGCATAAGGGGACATTCCTATAGGTGTTTTAAATGCGGTCCAGTACGCCCATAACGCATCATCAAGCTTCATTGCCCAATCCTTTTGCGAAGGTTTGACGACCTTCTCAAGTATCAATTTAATTTCTTGATTGGACACTTCAGCTTGGCCATTTGTTTGCGGATGGTATGCGGTGGCCACTTTGCGGAAGATATTGTACTTGCACAGCAGTTCCTTTATATTGTGGTTGATAAAGTGTGATCCTTCATCACTTATGATAGCACGGGGAGTGCTAAAACACGTGAAAATGTTTTTCTTCAGGATCTGGGAGACTACTGCCGCATCACTTGTGGCGCATGCAACTGCCTCTACCCACTTGGGAGACATAGTCAACAACTAATAAAATATAGTGATTACCGTTTGAAGGAGGGAATGGTCCCATGAAATCAATCCCCCATACATCGAATAGTTTCAGCTCCAAGATAGTATTCATCGGCATTGCGTTCTTCCATGAAATGTTTCTAGTGCACTGACACCGATCACATTTCATTGTGTAGTCAGCAGCATCCTTAAATAATGAAGGCCAGAAGAATCCACTTTGTAAAACTTTGGCTGCAGTACGTTGTTCTCCAAAGTACCCTCCATAAGGTGAATCGTGGCACTGTGACAATATGCGTTGTTGAACAGTATCTGGTACGCATAATCGAATGATTTGGTTTGCACCTCGTTTATGTAGATTCGACTCATCCCAATAGTAGTGTCTGCATTCATTCTTGAGCTTCTTTCGTTGATGGTAGGTGTAATCTTCAGGAAATTGTTCACAAACCAAATAATTAACGATGTCAGCATACCCGGGCAGTTCTTCTATATGAAACAGCTGCTTGTCCGGGAACACGACACTCACTTCAGATTCATTGCGGCCAATCTCAGGATTTTCCAGTCTGGACAAGTGATCTGCAACTTGATTCTCTGTCCCTTTTCGATCAATTATCTCGATATCAAATTCTTGAAGGAGGATAACCCATCTGATCAATCTTGGTTTTGCGTCCTTCTTTGTCATCAAATATTTGATTGCCGAGTGATCAGTATGAATGAGTACCTTGGTTCCCAACAAGTATGCCCGTAATTTTTCCAACGCAAAAATCACAGCCAGGACCTCTTTTTAGGTGGTGGTGTAATTAAGTTGAGCAGGGTTCAGAGTTTTACTCGCATATGCGATGGGGTGCAAAATTGTTTTCTTCTTTTGCGCTAATGCAACTCCCATCGCATACCCGATTGCGTCGCACATGATTTCGAACAATAGTGTCCAATCCGACGCAATTAAGACGGGTGCGGTAATCAGCGCATCCTTTAAAATTCGAAATGCGTTGAGGCAATTGTTGTCAAATTCAAACTTTCTGTCTGCCTCTAGTAACGCACTCAATGGTCTTGCTATCTTAGAAAAGTCTTTAACGTATCGTCTGTAGAATCCAACATGCCCCAGGAAGCTTCGTACTGCCTTCACGTTGGTTGGAGGTGGAAGCTTTTCAATTGCGTCAATCTTTGCTTTGTCCACCTCCGACCCTTCTCGAGATACCTTGTGTCCCAACACTATACCCTCTGTCACCATGAAGTGACATTTTTCCCAGTTAAGCACCAGGTTCGTCTCTTCACATCTTTTCAGAATTTTCTCCAAATTGGCCAGGTAGACTTCATAAGTATTCCCATAAATGGAGAAGTCATCCATAAATATTTCTATTGAGTCCTCGAGATAATCTGAAAATATTGCCATTATGCACCTCTGGAACGTGCTTGGCGCATTGCAAAGGCCGAATGACATGCAGTAGAAAGCGAATGTCCCATATGAGCAGATGAATATGGTCTTGTCTTGGTCTTAAGGAGCTATCATGATTTGGTTGTACCCGACGTATCCATCCAAGAAACAGTAAAAATCATTCCCTGCCAATCTGTCCAGCATTTGATTGTTGAATGGCAGAGGGAAGTGATCCTTCTTTGTGGCCGCATTCAATTTGCGGTAGTCCATACATATGCACCATCCAGTGATGGTTCTTTGCAGTATTAATTCATTATTCTCATTGGGACTACCGTCATTCTACCCTTCTTTGGCACACATTGCATGGGGCTGACCCACGTGCTATCTGCAATAGGATAGATAATGCCTGCATCCAGCCATTTGATAATCTCCTTTTTGATGACCTTTTTCATCGTAGGGTTAAGTCTGCGTTGATTCTCAATGGTTGCTTTGTGGTCGTCCTTAAGACGAATGTGGTGCATGTAGTACGCGGGGCTAATTCCTTTGATATCAGCGAGCGTCCAGCCGATTGCATGCACATGCTTTTTGAGAATGCTCATCAACGCATTCTCTTGATCTGCGTTGAGCGCAGAGGAAATTATTACTGGTAGCTTCTCATTCTGCCCCAAAAATGCATACTTCAGATGCATTGTTAGGGTTTTTAGTTCAAGGGTTGGTGGCTCCATGAGGGAAGGTTGCGTTATTTTTCTTTCTTCCTTCAGCTCTTCTTCTTGTGTTGTGATCGGTCCTTCTTCCTTGTTTGTTTTTGCTACAATCGCATTGCAGGCAGCTACGGATGCGTCGGCATCCTCTTCTTCATACTCTTCATTAGACTTTTCTTCTTCAATCAAATTCAAGTCATCTTCCGAATCTGGCAGGTCTTCCTCATCAGGAAATTTCATGGCACGAATTATATTAAATTTAAGCTTCTGTCCGTTTATGCTCAAAGTGATCTCGCCCTTGTGCACATCAATTTGAGCATGACCCGTTGATAGGAAAGGTTGCCCCAAAATGATGGGCACATATTTATTGGCCTCATAATCCAGAATGATGAAGTCAGCTGGCAAAATAAATTTATCACTCGTGATCAGCACGTCCTTCACCTTACCCTCTGGGTGAACCAGAGACCTGTCGGCCAGTTGGAGAGTCACGGATGTGGGCACAAGTTGCCCTAAATTTAGTTGTCAAAAGATTGATAGTGGCATCAAATTTATGCTGGCCCCCAAGTCACACAGGGCTTGCCCAATATAGAGTCCTCCTATGGAGAAAGGGATAGTGAAGCTCCCAGGATCGATCATCTTCGGTGGGATAATAGATTTGAAACTTTGCGTTAGTGTGAACCCCGAATCCTAATTTCTCTACTTGAGTATGTTCCCTACTAAGACTAGTGTGATGAGTAGGTTGATGTGGAAACTAGTGTGGAATGGTAGAGGAAAAAGTGGAAAATTAGACGAAAAGAGGAAATTTGGAAATTTGACTTTTGGGGAAAATTTGGAAAATTTGGCTAAGTATAGAATTTTGTGTGGGTGGTGTTGATGCGTTGGAAGGGTTGTTGGTGAGGGCATGCGGCTAAAGAAGGAAAATGGTGATGATGCGTTAGAAGGCATACGAGTAGGCGAGGCATGCATAGAAAGGCAGCCCATGCCATGCGTCGAGCAGCTTCGACCAGCGCCTATGCCATGCGTCGAGCAGCCTCGGCCAATGCCCCTGCCATACATCGAGCAGTCTTGGCTAGACGCCTGCCCATGCATCGAGCAGCCTCAGACGGACGCCCTGCCAATGCGTTGAGCGAGCATACCCATGCGTTGAGCACCCTGTCGAGCAGCCATGCCGTGCATCGAGGTGCCCTACCATACAGCCAAGGGCGCCTAATGCGTCGAGCGGCCAACGCACCCATGCGTATAGCGACCAGCCTATGCAACGCGCCTATGCGTTGGTGGCCAGCACCATGCGCCCATACCAAGCAAGCCGTGTGATGCTACCTAGTGAGCCATGCGTCGAGGATGGACGATCACCCTATGCGTTTGTGATGGTTAGCTCTTGCGATGGCTAAATTGAATTGTAATGGTAGTGATTTGGCTTGCTATGCATTGATGATAGGCTATGCGTTGAGTATAGATTATGTGTTGAACATCCAAGAGTTGGACGTATACAAGGGATGAAATCAGCAGGAGAATATCATCAAAACCATGTGTCTTCTTGGAAGGAAAGCCTTAAGCCTTAAGAATTTGAGGTCGTGGCATCTGATTGGAAGCTCATGCGTTGGCTACATAGGAGGAAGACACTTAGCTTGTGATGACCACAACATTGCATTGATGGGGTGAGAAGGAGACACTTGGCCATGCAACCAAGTAGGTGGTGTCAACTCTGGAGAATGGACGCCTATAAATAGAGCCAAGAGACTTCATTTTTAGTTCCCTTAAGGACTGACTCTGGGTCTTGAACAAGGGGCCCACCTTCTCATTGGCCCGAGAGAGACTTGGTTTGATGATCGAATCACAAACAAATTGTTCCTTAGAGGATCAGTGGGACTTAAGGAACAAGAGCTAATCTCGGAGGTAAAATAGCCTTTTGACCCAGCCGTTATTACGAATTGTTGGGTTGTGTGTCCTAAAACTTGTAATTTGTAAAGTTAAACACATTCTATTATAAAAAAAGATGTTATTCAACATTTCTTCAATAAAGTTGTTATTGAATCTTTAAATTGCATTCGTAAAGTCTAAACCCAATAAACTAAAGATCCATGGCTATTACATGAATACTTTAACTTTATGTTGAGACATAAAAATGGATCAAGTTCGAGAAATAGCCAAAATGATCTATAGTATAAGAATAAGGTTAGGTGCCTTATTCTGGTAACACTATTGATTGCGGCTTGCTCTATAGTTGTTACAAGTTGTTGTAAGGTGCTACAAATGAAGTGATCCTGATTCGTTCATGTATTGACATGAGGAGTGAGGGCGTTCTATGCAATGAGTTTACATAAGATCGGATGAAGAAATAAGTCACTCTTGCTTTAAAATGTTATTTAATGTTTAAGACCGACTATTTCACTTAGATGACCTAGGTAACTCGATCTTAATCCTGAGCTAACTATGAACTCCTGTTTATTCGGTATCATCTTTAGATTTGCATGGGTGAGGGTTGGCTCAACAATGCCAGTTCAATAAGCCTCTCATTTTAGGTGTAAGATCGGGTAGATAGCTTAGGACATAGGGTACAAAATGAAATTCACGCATACCCGATTTAGGGATAGGAGAAAGATTGTTCTCTTAAGTACTGAATCCAGGTCTTGAACAAGGAGCCCCACCCTCTCATTGGCCCAAGAGGGATCCGGTTTAGTGATTGGATCAGAAACCAATTGTTCATTAGAGGATCAATAGGAACTTAAGGAATAAGACATAATATCAGGGGTAAAACAACATATTGGCCCAACCATTATTACGAACAACCTGTGAAGGGTCGACTTTTTGGTTATGGTTAAATCATGTGACATAAATATATCTACAGTGAGAAGAGTGCAACTATCGAGCTATAGTGGTGTGACTTGATATTTAATAAATACTGATTAATTTAGTCTAAAGAGTTTAGCCATTAATCTTAATCATTGGAGCTCATGATTTATATGTCCATAAGGTCCCTTTACTAGCTCATAAAACATGAACAACTTTAATTATTAAATTGAGTAAATTTGGAATGATATTAATTTGAATTGTTTGAATTGAATTTCAATTTGAAAATGTTCAAATTGAAATTGGGTTTTAAATTTAAATAATTTCAAAATCAAATTAGGGTTTATATAATTATATTTTATATAATTAATGTTTAATCTGTTGAAATTAAACAAAATTGGAGAGTTTATAATATTTAAATATTGATTTAAATATCAATTACATGAATAAGATTCATGTTTAAAATTAGGTGTGTGATCAATTTAATATTTGATATTAAATTAATTAATTAATTAAATATGTTTAATTAATTAGAAATCAAATTACTTTCCAATTTTAAATTCAATTTAAGAAATTGAATTTTGTAATTTTAGATTTGATTAATTAAGAATTATTTAAATAAAATTTGATTAACAGAATTAATTAAAAGAAATTAATTTGGAAATTAATTTGAAAATAAAAAAAAATGAGAATGTGGGTTTTTCCCACATTTTTTACCCAAGCATGAGGTGGTTCTCATGCAATTACACACAAATCCCACCATGAATCTGAAGTAGCTGCTGGCATTTGATGTCTATTGAAGCGCTTGCATATTTATGATGTTTAAAACTCTCCATTTGTGCTCAGATTGAAGAAAAAAGAGAAGTTGAAAAAAAAAACATTTTTGCATCATCTTCTTCTCCCTCTCAAACCCAGAAAAATTTACTTCACAAATTCACTCAAATTCGAGTTCCACCACTCAAATTCAAGATTGAAATTAGTAGAAAATATCTCTTGGTGGTTCACTAACGATTTGAGCTGAATTGACGTGAAGAGTATCTTGGATTTGGGAAAACTCATCAAAGGTATGTTGAAATTGAAACCCTCTTCATTTTTCTGTAATAGCATGCTTTAGAACTCAAATTAAATGTAATTAGAGTGCTTATTGATTATGTTTGTTTTCATTGCATGCTTGTATATCCTATCACGAACAACCTGTGAAGGGTTAACTCATTAATCATGGTTATATCGAGTGGACATAAAATATCTATAGTGAGGGGAGTGCAACACTAGGCTTTAGTGGAGTGACCCAGTAGTTAATGAATAAGGTCTAATTCGGTGTAAAGAGTTAAGCCAATTAATCTCAGATCGTTGAAGCCCATGATGTGTATGTCCACGAGGTCCCCCTACTAACTCATAAACGGATTAGCCTTAGAGTAGCGTGATAAGTTGATTTGAAACGTTCAAATTAGAATTAAGTAAATTAGTAATTATATATGATATAATTACACGTTTAATTTTGGAATTAAATGAAATTAGAGAATTAATTAATATTTAAATATGATTTAAATATTAAATTCATGAATAGAGATTCATGGTAATAGAATTGGTGAGAAATTAATTTAATATTTTATATT